>NW_026090943.1:0-11108 GCF_024586455.1 Bactrocera neohumeralis
AAGAATTCCATAATCTTATATTTTGGTATAAAGTCGATTTTCTTCTATATACACATTTAGCAATCGATATTGAGTTTCGTCAAATCATTTCCTTCACTTACTTAAGTTAATTAACCTTCTCCATCTTACTGAAGTTGACATAAATCCATAACGACAGTGTATTTGGAAGAATTCCATAATCTTATATTCAAGTATAAAGTCGATTTTCTTCTATATACACATTTAGCAATCGATATTGAGTTTCGTCAAATCATCTCCTTCACATATTTAAGTTAATTAACCTTCTTCATCTTACTGGAGTTGACATAAAGCCATAACGGCAGTGCATTTGGAAGAATTCGATAATCTCATATTCAGGTAAAAAGTCGATTTTCTTCTATATACATTTTAGCAATCCATACTGAGTTGACTAGAGCCATAAATCATTAACCATTCACATAAAGTTTTTTCTTCTATATACACATTAAATCCATAACCATTTCTTCATCTTCTTCATCTTACTGGAGTTGACATAGAGCCATAACGGCAGTGCATTTGGAAGAATTCCACAATCTTATATTTAGATACAAATTCGATTTTCTAGTATATACACATTTAGCAATCGATGTTGAGTTGCTTCAAATCATTAACTTCACATATTTAAGTTAATTAACCTTTTCATCTTACTGAGGTTTACGTAAAGCCATAACGGCAGTGCATTTGGAAGAATTCCATAATCTTATACTTAGATACAAATTCGATTTTCTTGTATATACACATTTAGCAATCGATGTTGAGTTACTTCAAATCATTAACTTCACATATTTAAGTTTATTAACCTTCTTCATCTTACTGAAGTGGAAATATAGCCATAACGGCAGTGCATTTGGAAAGAATTCCATAATCTTATATTTTGGTATAAAGTCGATTTTCTTGTATATAAACATTTAGCAATCCATACTGAGTTGCTACAAATCATTAACTTCACATATTTAAGTTAATTAACCTTCTTCATCTTACTGAAGTGGATATAAAGCCATAACGGCAGTGCATTTGGAAAAATTCCACAATCTTATATTTAGT
The DNA here is from genome assembly GCF_024586455.1 of Bactrocera neohumeralis. Classification (NCBI taxonomy): domain Eukaryota; kingdom Metazoa; phylum Arthropoda; class Insecta; order Diptera; family Tephritidae; genus Bactrocera; species Bactrocera neohumeralis. Next base: position 1,063 of record NW_026090943.1, read on the forward strand.
ATAAAGTCGATTTTCTTCTATATACACATTTAGCAGTCGATACTGAGTTGCTTTAAATCATTAATTTAACATATTTAAGTTAATTTACCTTCTTCATCTTACTGAAGTTGACATAGAGCCATAACGGCAGTGCATTTGGAAAAATTCCATAATCTTATATATATGTAGATATAAATCGATTTTCTTGTATTCACACATCTAGCATTCGATATTGAGATGCTTCAAATCATTAACTTCACATATTTAAGTTAATTAACCTTTCCATCTTACTGAGGTTTACGTAAAGCCATAACGGCAGTGCATTTGGAAGAATTCCACAATCTTATATTTAGATACAAATTCGATTTTCTTGTATATACACATTTAGCAATCGATGTTGAGTTGCTTTAAATCATTAATTTAACATCTTTAAGTTAATTTACCTTCTTCATCTTACTGAAGTTGACATAGAGCCATAACGGCAGTGCATTTGGAAGAATTCCATAATCTTATACTTAGATACAAATTCAATTTTCTACATAGTATATCCACATTTAGCCATCGATGTTGAGTTACTTCAAATCATTAACTTCACATATTTAAGTTAATTAACCTTTTCATCTTACTGAGGTTTACGTAAAGCCATAACGGCAGTGCATTTGGAAGAATTCCATAATCTTATACTTAGATACAAATTCAATTTTCTACATAGTATATCCACATTTAGCAATCCATATTGAGTTGCTTTAAATCATTAACTTCACATATTTAAGTTAATTAACCTTTCCATCTTACTGAGGTTTACGTAAAGCCATAACGGCAGTGCATTTGGAAGAATTCCATAATCTTATACTTAGATACAAATTCAATTTTCTACATAGTATATCCACATTTAGCCATCGATGTTGAGTTACTTCAAATCATTAACTTCACATATTTAAGTTAATTAACCTTTTCATCTTACTGAGGTTTACGTAAAGCCATAACGGCAGTGCATTTGGAAGAATTCCATAATCTTATACTTAGATACAAATTCGATTTTCTTCTATATACACATTTAGCAATCGATATTGAGTTGCTTTAAATCATTAACTTAACATATTTAAGTTAATTAACCTTCTTCATCTTACTGACGTTGACATAGAGCCATAACGGCAGTGCATTTGGAAGAATTCGACAATCTTATATTCAGTATAAAGTCGATTTTCTTGTAAACACACATTATGCAATCGATACTGAGTTGCTTTAAATCATTAATTTAACATCTTTAAGTTAATTTACCTTCTTCATCTTACTGAAGTTGACATAGAGCCATAACGGCAGTGCATTTGGAAGAATTCCATAATCTTATATTTTGGTATAAAGTCGATTTTCTTGTATATACACATTTAGCAATCCATACTGTGCAGTTGCTAAAATCATTAATACTTCACATATTTAAATCATTAATTAACCTTCTTCATCTTACTGGAGAGGACATAAAGCCATAACGGCAGTGCATTTGGAAGAATTCCATAATCTTATATTAAAGTATAAAGTCGATTTTCTTGTATATACACATTTAGCAATCGATATTGAGTTGCTTCAAATCATTTACTTCACATATTTAAGTTAACTAACCTTCTTCATCTTACTGAAGTTGACATAAGCCATAACGGCAGTGCATTTGGAAAAATTCGACATTCTTATATTTTGGTATAAAGTCGATTTTCTTGTATATACAAATTTGGCAATCGATACTGAGTTGCTTCAAATTATTAATTTCACATATTTAAGTTAATTAACCTTTTCATCTTACTGAGGTTTACGTAAAGCCATAACGGCAGTGCATTTGGAAGAATTCCATAATCTTATACTTAGATACAAATTCAATTTTCTAGTATATGCACATTTAGCAATCGATGTTGAGTTGCTTCAAATCATTAACTTCACATATTTAATTTAATTAACCTTCTTCATCTTACTGAGGTTTACGTAAAGCCATAACGGCAGTGCATTTGGAAGAATTCCACAATCTTATATTGGATATAAAGTCGATTTTCTTCTATATACACATTTAGCAATCGATGTTGAGTTACTTCAAATCATTAACTTCACATATTTAAGTTAGTTAACATTCTTCATTGTACTGAAATTGACATAAAGCCATAACGGCAGTGCTCTTGGAAAAATTCCATAATCTATATTCAGGTATAAAGTCAATTTTCTTGTACATACACATTTAGCAGTCGATACTGAGTTGCTTTAAATCATTAATTTAACATATTTAAGTTAATTAACCTTCTTCATCTTACTGAAGTTGACATAGAGCCATAACGGCAGTGCATTTGGAAAAATTCCATAATTTACATTTAGGTATAAAACCGATTTGCCTGCATTTAAACATTTAGCAATCCATATTGAGTTGCTTCAAATCATTAACTTCACATATTTAAGTTAATTAACCTTCTTCATCTTACTGAGGTTTACATAAAGCCATAACGGCAGTGCATTTGGAAGAATTCCATAATCTTATATTTAGATATAAAGTCGATTTTCTTGTATATGCACATTTAGCAATCGATACTGAGTTGCTTCAAATCATTAACTTCACATATTTAAGTTAATTAACCTTCTTCATCTTACTGAAGTTGACATAAAGCCATAACGGCAGTGCATTTGGAAGAATTCCATAATCTTATATTCAGGTATAAAGTCGATTTTCTTGTATATACACATCTTGCAGACGATATTGAGTTGCTTTAAATCATTAATTTAACATCTTTAAGTTAATTTACCTTCTTCATCTTACTGAAGTTGACATAGAGCCATAACGGCAGTGCATTTGGAAAAATTCCATTTGGAATTCTTTATATTTTGGTATAAAGTCGATTTTCTTGTATATACACATTTAGCAATCCATATGAGTTGCTTTAAATCATTAACTTCACATATTTAAGTTAATTAACCTTTCCATCTTACTGAGGTTTACGTAAAGCCATAACGGCAGTGCATTTGGAAGAATTCCACAATCTTATACTTAGATACAAATTCAATTTTCTAGTATATACACATTTAGCAATCGATGTTGAGTTGCTTTAAATCATTAATTTAACATCTTTAAGTTAATTTACCTTCTTCATCTTACTGAAGTTGACATAGAGCCATAACGGCAGTGCATTTGGAAAAATTCCATAATCTTATATATATGTAGATATAAATCGATTTTCTTGTATTCACACATTTAGCAATCCATACTGAGTTGCTTCAAATCATTAACTTCACATATTTAAGTTAATTAACCTTCTTCACCTTACTGAAGTGTATATAATGCCATAACGGCAGTGCATTTGGAAAAATTCCACCTTCTTATATTTAGGTATAAAGTCGATTTTCTTCTATATACACATTTAGCAATCGATATTGAGTTTCGTCAAATCATTTCTTTCACTTATTTAAGTTCATTAACCTTCTTCATCTTACTGAAGTTGACATAAAGCCATAACGGCAATGCATTTGGAAGAATTCCACAATCTTATATTCAGGTATAAAGTCGATTTTCTTCTATATACACATTTAGCAATCGATGTTGAGTTGCTTTAAATCATTAATTTCAACATATTTAAGTTAATTAACTTTCCTCATCTTACTGAAGTTGACATAGAGCCATAACGGCAGTGCATTTGGAAGAATTCCAAAATCTTATATTTAGGTATAAAGTCGATTTTCTTCTATATACACATTTAGCAATCGATATTGAGATGCTTCAAATCATTAACTTCACATATTTAAGTTAATTAACCTTTCCATCTTACTGAGGTTTACGTAAAGCCATAACGGCAGTGCATTTGGAAGAATTCCATAATCTTATATTTAGATACAAATTCGATTTTCTTGTATATACACATTTAGCAATCGATGTTGAGTTGCTTCAAATCATTAACTTCACATATTTAAGTTAATTAACCTTTTCATCTTACTGAGGTTTACGTAAAGCCATAACGGCAGTGCATTTGGAAGAATTCCATAATCTTATATTTAGGTATAAAGTCGATTTTCTTCTATATACACATTTAGCAATCCATACTAGGGCTTACCAGTAACGGACAACAGCAAAGACAAAACAAAAACAAGGACAACGGCGCAGCGGAAGGTAGGGGGTGCAGCAAGGTAGGTGCTAAACGGAAGTTTAGCTTCCTCGACGCTCTTTCGCCAGGGGTGCGGTCGCTGTTTGAGGAGCACGCCAGGGAGGAGGATGACGACGTGCCCTCTTGCAGCGGCGCTCTACTGGGGAAAACGCCTGATGCCGCAGCAGCAGGAATACGGGTGCACAAGACTCCCGCCGGAGGGCGCAGTGAGCCGGACTCTGGTGAGCTACATCAGGCAGGGCCTGACGGCGCTCCCAGCAAAAGAAGGCGCAGAAGAGGTGGGCAACGCCCCCCTCCCAGCAGCTGGTCAACCCGGCGGGTGCGACGATCCGCACAGGAGGGGGATGAGTGGGTCCACCATGAAGTGGTACCTACGGCATCTCCGCGACGGGAAGACTCCGGCGGAAGCGGAGGCTCTAGCCAGGAGCAAAAACAAAGGGAGCAATGCATCCCCGGCAAAGGGCAAGGCAGTGACGCGGCGACTCATGCGCACGGCAGCGGCAACAGCAATCGCGGCCCGGTCAGCACCACTCTGACTGTGCGGCGGGGCGACATCAGGGCAATGCCCACGGACTCTTACGCCCAGGCCGCAAAGCGTAAGAGTGGCCAGATCACGCCGCAGGAGCCCCCAGATCTAAAGGGTGCGGGCCACCAATTCCCAGGCAGGAGGAGGCCAGCCGGCTGGACCGGCTCCCCATCGGGTGGAGGAGGGGCGGCGCAGATATGCAGATGCTGTCAAAGGCATCTGCATGGCTGTACTGCCTCGCAACTACCCGGTGGAGACGCTGAAACCGGAGGAGCTCACCGTGCTACAGGACCTCCTGATGGAGGAAGTGTTCAGAGGCGAGGTCTACGCGCGGCTCCTTCCTGGGAATTGACTTCAGAGGAGGCATGATGCAGGTGGACTGCCTGGACGAGGCGTCTGCCGACTGGCTGAGGAAGCACGCTCCCTAAGCTAGAAGGCTGGACGGGCCCTGACCTCTGCGCGAAGAGGGTAGAGGACGTGCCAATCATGCACAGCATGACAATGTTCCTCCCTCGGTGCGGGGACAGGACCTATGAGTTCGCCCTGGGCCTGGTGAAGAACCAGAACCGGGGACTCAGCATCTCGTCCTGGTGTGTCGTTGGCAACACCAAGGAAAGATGGGAGACATGGAAGGATGGAGGCTATACCTATATATTGACGACGAGTCGTATAAGTATGTCCGAGCGGCGAGCTTCCGCCTGTATTACAGGTACAGCACGGTGGTCATGCGGCCCTACAAGCCCGCAGCCACCGGGAGCAAGGAAGCTACATCGACCGCGACGCTCCAAGGTATAGGTACGGACAAACAGGCAGCGCCTGGTGCAGCCCCGAGGTGGCAAAAATGCAGGTGGATGAGGTGGCCGAGCAGCCCTGTGGGAGCGGGGCTGGGCAGGCAGGGCCAGCAAAGCGACCACCGACATCCCCGCTGGTGTCCACCGCGGAAGGACACGGGAACTACCCTCCACACAGGAGCTTCTAGACGGGATGGAGGACCCAATGGACAGCAGTACTTTTGACGGCGGGGAAGGGGGTCTCCCTTTCCCTCGAACCCATTTTATAATGGCCGCCAAAATGGAAATTGCCCAAGTGAACCTGCACACGCGGCTGCAGCCTCGGCTGTCATAGCGAGCAGGTTCACAGCGGAAAATCTGGGCACACTGCTGATCCAAGAGCCATGGGTCCACAGAGGTGAGGTCAAAGGCCTCAAGACGGAGGCAAACAAGGTAATTTGGGATCTCTCTAGCGAGAGGCCAAGGACGTGTATAGTAGTCAGGAACAATATTGATTTCTTCTGTATTTCAGAGTTTCTGACGCAGGACTTGGTGGCGGTGCAGGCCAGGGACTCTGAAGGCAAGGTCTTCGTCCTGGCCTCAGCATACTTCCCAGGGGAAGCAGCAACGGCACCCCCGGAGGCGGTGGAAAGGCTGGTGGAGCACTGCAGACGGCACGAGCTCCCCCTTATTTTAGGCTGCGATGCCAATGCTCACCACCTGGAATGGGGGAGTACCGACTGTAACGCAAGAGGTGAGTCTCTCTTAGAGTACTTAGTAGGTAGCAATCTAGCTATAGAGAATGTAGGGTGTGAGCCTACTTTCGTAACCATAAGTAGAAGGGAAGTGTTGGATATCACCCTCAGCAATGAGCCGGCAACAGGTCTGGTCTCGCAGTGGAGAGTCTCAACGGAGCCATCCCTGTCAGACCATAGAATCGTGAGGTTTGGACTGAGGGCGGAGATCAAACAACTTCCCCCTAGACGCAACCCTCGGAGAACTAATTGGAGTGCCTTCAAGGGAGGCTAGACGAGGAACTGAAATGGAGGGGGCAGACTGACAGCAGCGTCACGGGCCCGGGAATGGAAAGCAGGATAAATGCTCTGAACGGGTCCATCATCAACGCGTATAACAGCAGCTGCCCCCTAAGAGCACCAACAGAAAGGCGCAACTGCCCCTGGTGGTCAAGGAAACTTGCAGACCTCAGGAAGAAGGGTACGTAGCCTATTTAATAAGGCTAAACGTACAGGGTCTGGGAAGAATATAGGAGCAACCTAACACTATATAATAGGGAGATCAGGTCGGCCAAACAGGCTAGCTTTAGGATATTCTGTGAAAACGTCTCCTCCACACCGGAAGCGGCTCGCCTGCACAAGGCCCTGGCCAAAGGGAAGACTGACACAGTGCTAGCGATCAAAAGGAGTGACGGGACGTTTACGACCAGTGCGGAGGACAGAGCTATAGAGCTCCTGCGGGCTCACTTCCCGGAGACAATTCCGGTGGGCCAAGGTCCACCCGAAATCGAACACAGGCCATCCCGCTCTGATTGGGTGATCGCCAAACAATTGTTTACTGCGGACTCGATCAGATGGGCATTGGCCTCGTTTGATAAATTCAAATCTCCGGGAGTGGACGGCATCTTCCCAGCGCTTCTACAACAGGGTGCGCAGATCCTGCTGCCACACCTGGTTAGGCTGCTGAGGGAGAGCCTCGCATTGGCGTATATCCCTGACTCATGGAGGACGGCCGAGGTGATCTTCATACCGAAGGTAGGGAGGAAGGACTACTCTCTGGCTAAATCGTTCAGACCAATTAGCCTAACCTCCTTCCTACTTAAAACCATGGAGAAGATCATAGATCATGATATAAGGTCTAAGGCGCTGAAGACAGTACCCCTGCATGCGGCCCAGCATGCATACAGAGCGGGTAGATCCACTAATACGGCTCTGTACCAGCTGACCTCAGAGATAGAGAGAGTCGCTGGAGAAAGGGGAAGTGATGCTATGCGCCTTCTTGGACATCGAAGGTGCTTTTGACAACACTTCTCACCGGAGTGTTGCCAGGGCACTGGAGGGAAGGAATGTGGCAGCACCGGTGCGCAGATGGATAGAGGCCGTACTGCGTACCAGGATTGCTGAGACCACAGCAGGGGGCTCAAGGATTCGTCTCGGCACAACAAAAGGCTGTCCACAGGGGGGTGTACTATCGCCACTGCTGTGGAGCCTTGTTGTGGACGACCTGTTAGCACTGCTAACCGACAATGGTATCCGCTGCCAGGGGTATGCTGATGACATTGTGATCATAGCTAGAGGTAAATTCGTAGACACTCTCTGTGACCTGGTGCAACGAGGTCTTAACCTGGCAAAGGAGTGGTGCAGGGGAGTTGAACTGAACATCAACCCGTCAAAGACGACCATCGTCCCGTTTACGAGGCGCAGGTCCCTGCCCGGCCTCAGGATTCTCACACTTGGGGGCAGAGAGATCGGGATGACTAATGAGGTAAAATATCTTGGTATCACACTGGACTCCACTATGCGGTGGAAACAGCATGTGAGCCGAACATTAGTCAAGGCAACAAAGGCAATAATGGTGTGCAATCGGCTGGCAGTAAATCCTGGGGCTGCAAGCCAAGGATTGTCAGGTGGTTGTACCCCATGATTGTGCGACCGATAGTCACATATGGGGCGGTGTCCTGGGCCTCTGTAGCGTCGCAGGCATCGGTGAGAATGAAGCTATCAAAGCTTCAGCGTCTAGCATGTGTTTGCATGACGGGCGCTATGAGAACCTGCCCGACGTCAGCGCTGGAGGTCCTGCTGGAACTCACACCGCTGCACATAGTGATCGGTCAAGTAGCCAAGTACACACTTCTGCAAATCACGGCAGAGGGATGCGGCAAGGCAAGACAATCTCGTCCCAGAGGATGGAGATGATAAGTGGCAATTTTCCAATTGCCCTCCTCCCGAAGGACAGGACTACAAAAACAGTAACCTTCACGAAGAAGTTTAAGGTTACCCTCGGCAGCAAGAGCGAGTGGAACGACTCCACTCTTGAGCTGGTACTGAGGGATAGCACACTGAAGTGGTACACCGACGGCTCGAAAACGCCGGAAGGTATTGGTGCGGGGATTGCGGGTCCACGCACCAGGCTCTCCATACCGATGGGTAGCTTTCCAAGTATCTTTCAGGCCGAAGTCGTGGCCATAAGTCGGTGCATAGAGATAAATCTCCATCGCAATTATCGCAATGAGCGGATAACAATACTTAGCTATAATCAAGCGGCACTAAAAGCGATCTCCTCTTACAAGATCAAATCGCTGCTAGTGCAGGAGTGTAGAGAACGGCTAAACAGCCTATCTGAATTGAACCAAGTACACCTAATTCGGGTACCTGGTCATAGGGGCATAGCCGGTAACGAACTGGCTGACGAGCTCGCCCGCACCGCAGCATCCACAAATATGGTAGGGCCTGAACCATTCACTGGGGTGGGCCCCCACACCGTAAAGGAGCTGCTCCGAAAGGAAGAAAGGGTGGGCAGGGAAAGGTATTGGCAACAAACGCAAGGTATGCGACATGCCAAGAAGCTAATTGGGGGGTACAACCAGAACAGGTTTAAAGCAATAATAAACCTCCCAAGAGGCAAACTAAGGCTCCTTGTCGCGTTCTACACCGGCCACTGCAAGTTGAAAAGGCACCTATCTAACATGGGACTCGCCTCTTGCGCAAACTGCCGGTTCTGCGACAGGGAACCGGAAACCCCGGAACACCTACTAATCGACTGCATTGCAGTCAGTAGACGCAGGTTAAAAGCCCTGGGGACAGTAGCTCCAGACAAGGACCACATTGCCTCACTAGCACCCAGCAAGATACTGGACTTCATCAATCTGCTGGGGCTTAGTGAGTCACTGTGAGTTAGGAGAGGGCACAATAGACCTAAGGTCGCGGTGCATTCCTCAATTATTATCTAATCTAATCTAACGGCAGTGCAGTTGGAAGAATTCCATAATCTTATATTTGGGTACAAAGTCGATTTTCTTGTATATACACATTCAGTAGTCGATATTGGGTTGCCTTAAATCATCTAATTTAACATATTTAAGTTAATTAACCTTCTTCATCTTACTGAAGTTGACATAGAGCCATAACGGCAGTGCATTTGGAAGAATTCGACAATCTTATATTTAGGTATAAAGTCGATTTTCTTGTATATACACATTCAGCAGTCGATACTGAGTTGCTTCAAATCATTAACTTCACATATTTAAGTTAATTAACCTTCTTCATCTTACTGAAGTTGACATAAAGCCATAACGGCAGAGCATTTGGAAGAATTCCATAATCTTATATTTAGGTATAAAGTCGATTTTCTTGTAAATACACATTTAGCAATCGATATTGTGTTTCTTCAAATCATTATCTTCACTTATTTAAGTTAATTAACCTTCTTTATCTTACTGAAGTTGATATAAAGCCATAACGGCAGTGCATTTGGAAGAATTCCACCTTCTTATATTTAGGTATATAGTCGATTTTCGTGAATATACGCAGTTAACAATCGACATGGAGTTGCTTCAGATCATTAACTTCACATATTTAAGTTAATAGACCTTCTTCATCTTACTGGAGTTTACATAGAGCCAAAACGGCA
>NW_026090944.1:0-19783 GCF_024586455.1 Bactrocera neohumeralis
CTGGCGTTATGGCTATACGACAACTCTATGACAATTCCATTAACATCAAAACGGCTAATTAGCATAAATATGTAAAGTTCATATTTTTACGCAACTTGGTATCGATTGCTTAATGTATATGTACTCAAAAATCGATTCTACACCTTAATATATGGTTGTGAAATTGCTCCAAATACACTGCCGTTATGGCTATACGACAACTCTATGACAACTCCATTAACATCAAAACGGCTAATTAGCATAAATATGTTAAGTTCCTACTTTTACGCAACTTGATATCGATTGCTTAATTTATTTGTACTCAAAAATCGATTCTACACCTTAATTTAAGATATTGAAGTTGTTTCAAATACATTGTCGTTACGGCTATACGACAACTCTATGACAACTCCAATAACATCAAAACGGCTAATTAGCATAAATATGTGAAGCTTATATTTTTACACAACTTGATATCCATTGCTTAATGTGTAAGTTAACTCGAAACGCAAACCACCAAAATACCAAGTCAGCATTGTCTGCCTAATATCCGCTTCAGGCAATGCTGAACATTAACACCACCCCAATCCATGACCAACGGCCCGAGTTATGATCCAACGACAAGCAACAACAAACGATACGCACAAGCTACCGTAGCCGTGGGATCCGCTGACGCAGCACAAATATAACGCAAACAAGCGACGACTTACACTACACGCAAGTCGACGTATCGTGGGATTCGCTGACACTGCATCTGACAAAACATAGCAACGACAGCGACGACAGCAGCGACGACGGCAGCGGCAGTGAGGACGGCTTAGGCTTAGACTTAAGAGTAAGAATGTTTTAGAGTTTAGTTCTGATCGAGCCTGAATAAAGCGCACCAGTGCCTAAAAATAATTGGCGCCCAACCGGGTAAAGAAGATACGAAGAATTCTCCAGAAAGTAAAAATCACCAAGGTATTTTGCGGTGGAGTGTCTTTAATGACTTCAAAGGACCCAAGGACTCACAGAGAATCGCTACAATCTTTAAAAACGTATCCTACAAGGACTCCGAGGATCCGAGGATTCATCAGAAAGCAGTTTATAATAAAAAACATGTTTCGAGTATTGTAAGTAGAGTGCTCATTAAAATAAAAACATAATTTCTTTTGAATTAAAACTAAGTTTTCAAAATAGACGGAAAAGAATTTATTTTAGAAAATAAGGAGCTAATCATAAAATTTTGTGAAACAAATTTTCCAGAGTTTAATAAAAAAGAAACAGTGTAATTTTTTCTCAAAAACATTCTGTTTAGAAACAGAATTTGTGAAGAAAATTGTAATAAATAACTGAAATTATCTAGCCATGTCAACAAAAGAGTGTGATTGATTGATTCGACTATAGGAACGGTTACAAGTCTATTCAATTTTAATTTCCAAGTCTATGAGTGACTCAGAATTAGAAAACCTCTTAGAAAGAATTGTTAAACTACAGGTGACCAGTAAAATGGATTCAAATCAGGTAACCGCAGTGGTTCAAGCAGCCGTCTCAAGCGCTCTTGAACAACAAAGACAGACTTTCGAAGTTAAGCTCCAACGATTAACGGAGCAAATGACTACATTGACCACTGGTCAAACGCCAAAAATATACCGACCGGTAAAAATATTACCGAACGTAAGGTGTGACGAACCCCTTGATCTGGTAAAATCATTACCAGAATTTGACGGGCAAATCAGTACATATGTGTCCTGGCGACAAGCTGCCCATACATCTTACGAAGTTTTCAGAAGTTACGAGGGAAGTTCTAGACACTACCAAGCAGTTGGTATAATTAGAAATAAAATAAAAGCTTCTGCTGATGCCATTTTGGCATCCTTCAACACTGTTTTAAATTTCGACGCAATAATCGCGAGACTAGACTTTACGTACGCAGACAAACGACCGATATATTTAATCGAACAACAATTATCCACCTTACGACAGGGTAACCTATCTGTGCTTCGATATTTCGACGAGGTGGAGAAAATATTAACTCTCCTCACGAATAAAACCATAATGACCCATGAGGGTCAAGTATCAGAATCAATTTGCGAAAAATATAGAGCGGACGCTTTAAGAGTTTTTATATCAGGCCTTAAAAGACCTTTATGTGACATACTATTTGCCTCTCGCCCTAAAGACCTACCTAGCGCTCTGGCATTAGCCCAGGAGGTGGAGTCAAATAGGGAAAGGTACTTATTTGCTTCAAATTTCGCAACGTCTATTGAAGACCAATATAAACTAGGAATAAACAATAATTCGGAGAAAAAGATGCAACAGCAACAAAAAAATCCGCATTTTGCAAATAAACAGCACAGAACAAATGATACTAGGACTAACAAGCAAGAACAAGTGACCCCCATGGACGTTGACCCATCGGTTTCAAGACTAAGACAAAATGTAAATTGGCGTAGGGAACCATCACAGAGAGCCAACCAATACCAACAAAAGAATCAAAGTAATAGTAGACAGGGTTATAGTTCAAATCAACAGCAGGGAAAACGACAGGCAGATTCAGATAGGGTTACTGGACCAAAGATGCAACGCATTAATACCTTAAATCAAGAAAAGGTTAGTGAGGCAACTTATAATCAGGAAGCCGAAGATGAAGCTGAAGATCTCGAGGAGGAGCAATTGAATTTTTAGGGGAAGTCCTACTCCCGTGGATTGAGCGAGGAGTAGGTTATCGAGGCAAAAAAATTAAATTATTAGTGGACACAGGAGCTTCGAAAAATTACATCAAACCAATACCTGAGCTAAAAAATATAATTCCAGCGTCCACACCATTTATAGTAAAGTCTTTGCACGGCAATAGTCCTGTAACACAAAAGTGTAGAATTAAGATGTTTGGCGTAACTGCAGATTTCTTTATACTACCAAATATAACAACATTCGACGGCATAATTGGGCTCGATTTGCTCAATCAGGTAAACGCCCAAATAGACCTCAGTACGGGTACAATAAAGCACGATTCTGGAACTGAAAAGCTCTTGTTCCATGAATGTAAAAATGTAAACTTTATCAACATAAAAAGTGAAGAAATTCCATCTTCAGTTCGTGAGCAATTTTGTGAAATTATCAAAAGTAGAAATAAGGCGTTTGCTGACCCTAACGAGTCGCTACCCTTCAACACTAATATAATTGGTACAATCAGAACAAAAACCGATGAACCGGTCTACTCGAGACTTTACCCATATCCTATGGGTGTAGCCGACTTTGTAAACAAAGAAGTGGCTGAACTTCTCGTCAATGGTATCATTCGACCCTCAAGGTCCCCTTACAATAACCCAATTTGGGTCGTTGATAAGAAGGGAGTAGATCAAACGGGAAATAAGAAGAAACGTCTTGTGATTGATTTCAGGAAACTGAATGAGGTCACAGTCGAAGATAAATACCCTATGCCAAACGCAATGGTAATCTTGGCAAACTTAAGAGGTGCACAATATTTTACCATCCTCGACCTTAAATCTGGGTTTCACCAGATCGAGTTAGCAGAAAGAGACAGAGAGAAAACCGCTTTCTCCGTTAACAACGGTAAATATGAATTCTGTCGTTTACCTTTTGGGCTAAGAAACGCCCCAAGCATCTTCCAGAGAGCAATCGACGATGTCCTCATGGAGCAAGTTGGCAAAACCTGCCACGTTTACGTCGACGACGTAATTGTCTATTCAAAAACGGCAGAAGACCATTTGAAAGATATCGAATGGGTGTTGCGGAGTCTCTATGAGGCAAATATGAGAATATCCGCCGAAAAATCGAAATTCTTCAAGACCGAGGTAGAATACCTAGGATTTGTTGTCTCAAGGGGAGGTGTGAAAACAAGCCCCGATAAAGTCAATGGAATCAAATGTTATGAGCAGCCAACCACTCTTCGAGGACTACGTTCCTTTCTTGGATTGGCTAGTTACTATCGATGTTTCATTAAAGATTTTGCCAGCCTTGCAAAACCTCTGACTGATATGCTAAAGGGAGAAAATGGCAAAGTAAGTGCCACACAATCCAAAAAAATTAAAATTCAACTAACATCTATACTATATTATTATATATTAATATATATATATTATATTTATTATATATTAATAAACTTAGAGAAATTCTGGCATCAGAAGATGTCACGTTAGCTTATCCCGACTTCACTAAACCATTTGACTTAACAACCGATGCATCCTCAAGGGGTTTGGGTGCCGTCCTTTCACAAGAGAAAAAACCCATTACCATGATCTCAAGAACACTTAGAGATAGAGAGAAGAGCATTTGGCAACAAATGAAAGAGAACTCTTGGCGATCGTATGGGCTCTTAACACTTTGAGGAACTACCTGTACGGTGTTAACCAGTTGAATATCTACACTGACCACCAGCCTCTGACGTTTGCGGTTTCTGAAAAAACCCGAACGCAAAAATCAAACGATGGAAGTCTCTAATAGAAAGCTTCAACGCAAAAATTTTCTATAAACCAGGAAAGGAAAACCATGTCGCTGACGCGTTGTCCAGACAGCACATGAATATGGTAGGAATTGAAATGGAGGCAAGCTCCGACTGCGCCACCATGCACAGTGAGGAGTCACTGACCTACACTATATATTTGGTTCAAAAAGCAGACATGTAATATCATTTTGCGACGTAGAGTCATTACTAAAAACTCTGCAAGAAGTCATTAATGATGGCGTAGTTAACGCAATACATTGCAGCCTACCAGTGTTGGCAAAAATTCAACACCGACTGGTAGAACTTCACCCCAACGTAAGATTCCGTCATACCGAAAAGATGGTTATGGACATCTTCAGCGAAAGTGATCAACAAGAAATTATATTTGCTGAACACAACAGAGCTCATAGGGCAGCGCAAGAAAATGTAAAGCAGATCTTGGCTGACTATTTTTTCCCGAAAATGGATAAAAAGGCAAGGGAAATAGTAGCAAATTGCCGAATATGTTCAAAGTCTAAATACATTAGACATCCAAAGAAGCATGTTATTGCGGCAACACCGGTTCCATGTAATCCTGGTGAAATATTACACGTCGATATTTTCTCCACGGACCAGAAATATTTTCTAACTTGCGTCGATAACTTTTCTAAATTTGCTATAGTGCAGAAAATCGCGTCTAGAACCATCATAGACGTAAAACCACCTATACTAGTGCTAATAAACATTTTTCCAAACGTTAAAACTATATACTGTGACAACGAAAAGTCACTTAACTCAAATGCTATAAAATCAACTTTGCTAAATTACAACAATGTGAAAATCGCCAACGCCCCTCCACTGCATAGCACCTCAAACGGGCAAGTGGAGCGTTTTCACAGTACCTTAACTGAAATAGCTAGGTGTCTAAAACTAGAAAAAAATCTCGATGACACTGTTGACTTGATTTTGCTTGCCACCATAGAATATAATAAGACAATTCATTCGGTAACCCACGAAAAACCAATGGACATCCTTCATCCCAGCTCAGCTAACATTACGGAACTAGTTCGAAGTCGTATCGAAAAAGCACAGGCCAGTGATCGCGAATACCATAATAAGGGTCGTCAGAATGTGACGTATAACGTTGGCGACAAGGTCCTAGTGAAGGTTAATCGAAGGCTAGGCAATAAACTCTCAATACTATTTACAGAAGAAGTAGTCGAACAGGACCTAGGCACCACCGTTCTTATAAAGGGGAGGAGGGTCCACAAAGACAACCTTCGTCCACCTTAATTAATCACTTTGTTACTTTAAGTCTTGTATTTTAAATTACAGGATAATATCGACTTTCCTATTGACGACCACTTTAACACAAAAGCTAACTGACTACACCAACTCCAACTACATTCCAATTTTGGACGGAAACGCAATAGTATAGGAACATTACGGTTATTTGACGCACTTTACCAACTTGACACTATATGCAACATTGAACGACGAGACGGCAGGATTTATGGACCTTTTCCCATTGACACACATGAAAAAAATAGCAGAAGCAGACGTAAAATACATCGAGACTTTACTTCGAACTGTTGACATTCACCACCGACAGGCTCGAAGCTTAAACTTTTTAGGTACTGCATTAAAAATCGTCGCCGGCACCCCTGACTTTGACGATTTCCAAAGACTACAACTAAGACAGGATATGCTCATTGACTCTAATAACAGACAGTACGAAATTAATACCCATATTCAGCAAAAAATTTTGGAAATCACGCAAACAATAAACACAATTATAAACTCAACAAGAAAGGAAGCAATAGACACAGGTCATCTTTACGAAACAATACTTGCAAGAAATAGAGTAATAATCCTCGAACTGCAATCAATCACAATCTCAATAGCCCTAGCTAAGTTTAACCTAGTGAACCCAATAATATTAGATAATAGTGATATCAATAATATTATCAATGAGCACTCGACTAACATAACAACAATAGAAATAATAGGAATGTCTAGCATTAAGGCTTTACAAAATAAGAATAATTTGTACTTTGTAGTTAAGTATCCAATCCCTCAAATTGTTTGTAAAAAATATAGTTTATTCGCCGTGCCTCACGAAGGACGAGTCCTACACTTTGGGGATACTAATACCATCGCTGAGTGCGGAAACGAAGAGTATGCTGTTAAATGTGAAAAATCAACTTTTGCAACTTTTTGCAAGAAGCAAACAACCCCTACTTGTTGTCAGCAACTATTCACAGGTGCTGTAGCAAATTGTTCAACTACTACCAATCATGATAAGGGCATCAAAGAAATCGATGACGGCATTGTCATTATCAACAATGCCACAGCAACGATAGAGGTTGAAAATGGAGATAGCAGAACCGTCAGCGGTACTTACCTTTTGACTTTCGATCAGTTAGTAAAGGTAAATGGGGCCGAGTACCACAATCGACATCATACCCCTACTCGCACACCTGGCACTCCAACGGCTCAAAGAGTCAATCTTTTAGGACATATAGAGACATTGAGTTTGAACTATCTGCATGAAATGAATGCGGAAAATATCAACCATATTGGCGCTCTTCGAGGAGAAGTCAACTCAACAACATTGCTTTTTATAGTAACGATAGCATCAATCTCAATCCTAGTAATCTTGCGACTTGCTCTAAGCAGATATAAAAAACACACCGCGAAAAAGGCAATGAATGTCTTAGTAAGAGAGGTCACCGAGCGAATCGTGGACGATTCCCACTTAGGAAGGGAGGAGTTAACTCGAAACGCAAACCACCAAAATACCAAGTCAGCATTGTCTGCCTAATATCCGCTTCAGGCAATGCTGAACATTAACACCACCCCAATCCATGACCAAACGGCCCGAGTTATGATCCAACGACAAGCAACAACAAACGATACGCACAAGCTACCGTAGCCGTGGGATCCGCTGACGCAGCACAAATATAACGCAAACAAGCGACGACTTACACTACACGCAAGTCGACGTATCGTGGGATTCGCTGACACTTCATCTGACAAAACATAGCAACGACAGCGACGACAGCAGCGACGACGGCAGCGGCAGTGAGGACGGTGCTCCTAATGCACTGTCGTTATGGCTAAACGACAACTCTATGACAACTCCATTAACATCAAAACAGCTAATTAGCATAAATATGTAAAGTTCATATTTTTACGCAACCTGATACCCATTGCTTAATGTGCAGGTACCAAAAAATCAATTCTACACCTTAATATAAGGTTGCGAAATTGCTCCAAATACACTGTCGTTATGGCTATACGACAACTCTATGACAACTCCAATAACATCAAAACGGCTAGTTAGCATAAATATGTAAATTTCATATTTTTACGCAACTTGATATCGATTGTAAATGTGTATGTTATTAACTTAAAAAATCGTAAATTCTACACCTTAATATCGATTGTGAAATGTGTCCAAATACACTGTCGTTATGGCTATACGACAACTCTATGACGTTATGAGTATCGATTGCTTAATGTATATGTACTAAAAAATCGATTCTACACCTTAATATAAGATTGCGAAATTGCTCCAAATACACAGTCGCTATGGCTATACGACAACTCTAATGACAACTCCAATAACTTCAAAAGGGCTAATTAGCATAAATATGTAAAGTTCATATTTTTACGCAACTTGGTATCGATTGCTTAATGTGAATGTACCAAAAAATTTAATTCTACACCTTAATTTAAGATTGTGAAATTGCTCCAAAGGCACTGTCGTTATGGCTATACGACAACTCTATGACAACTCCAATAACATCAAAACGGCTAATTTGCATAAATACGTAAAGTTCATATTTTTACGCAACTTGGTATCGATTGCTTAATGTACATGTACTAAAAAATCGATTCTACACCTTAATTTAAGATTGTGAAATTGCTCCAAGGACACTGTCGTTATGGCTATAGGACAGCTCTATGACAACTCCAATAACATCAAAACGGCTAATTTGCATAATTATGTAAAGTTCATATTTTTACGCAACTTGATATCGATTGCTTAATGTATATGTACTAAAAAATCGATTCTACACCTTAATTTAAGATTGTGAAATTACTCCAAATACACTGTCGTTATTGCTATACGACAACTCTATGACAACTCCAATAACTTCAAAACGGCTAATTAGCATAAATATGTAAAGTTCATATTTTTACGCAACTTGATATCGATTGCTTAATGTATATGTACTAAAAAATCGATTCTACACCTTAATATAAGATTGTGAAATTGTTTCAAATACACTGTCGTTATGGCTATACGACAACGCTATGACAACTCCAATAACATCAAGGCGGCTAATTAACAGAAATGTGTAAAGTTCATATTTTTACGCATCTTGATATCGATTGCTTAATGTATATGTACTAAAAAATCGAGTCCACACCTTAATATAAGGACGTGAAATTTCTCCAAATACATTGTCAATAAGCTATACGACAACTCTATGACAACTCCAATAACATCAAAACGGCTAATTAGCATAAATATGTAAAGTTCATATTTGTACGCAACTTGATATCGATTGCTTAATGTATATGTACTAAAAAATCGATTCTACACCTTAATTTAAGATTGTGAAATTGCTCCAAATACGCTGTCGTTATGGCTATACGACAACTCTATGACAACTCCAATACCATCAAAATGGCTAATTAGCATATATATGTAAGGTTCATATTTTTACGCAACTTGGTATCGATTGCTTAATGTGCATGTACTAAAAAATCGATTCTACACCTTAATTTAAGATTGTGAAATTGCTCCAAATACACTGTCGTTATGGCTATACGACAACTCTATGACAACTCCAATAACTTCAAAACGGCTAATTAGCATAAATATGTAAAGTTCATATTTTTACGCAACTTGATATCGATTGCTTAATGTGTATTTACCCAAAAATTCAATTCTACACCTTAATTTAAGATTGTGAAATTGCTCCAAATACACTGTCGTTATGGCTATACGACAACTCTATGACAACTCCAATAACTTCAAAACGGCTAATTAGCATAAATATGTAAAGTTCATATTTTTACGCAACTTGATATCGATTGCTTAATGTATATGTACTAAAAAATCGATTCTACACCTTAATATAAGATTGTGAAATTGCTCCAAATACACTGTCGTTATGGCTATACGACAACTCCATGACAACTCCAATAGCATCAAAACGGCTAATTTGCATAAATATGTAAAGTTCATATTTTTACGCATCTTGATATCGATTGCTTAATGTATATGTACAAAAAATCGATTCTACACCTTAATTTAAGATTGTAAAATTGTTTCAGACACACAGTCGTTATTGCTATACGACAGCTCTAATGACAACTCCAATAACTTCAAAACGGCTAATTAGCATAAATATGTAAAGCAAATTGTTCGATTGCTTAAATATGTACTAAAAAATCGACTGTCGATTGTGAAATTGTTCCAAATACACTGTCGTTATGGCTATAGGACAACTCTATGACAACTCCAATAACTTCAAAACGGCTAATTAGCATAAATATGTAAAGTTCATATTTTTACGCAACTTGGTATCGATTGCTTAATGTATATGTACTAAAAAATCGATTCTACACCTTAATTTAAGATTGTGAAATTGTTCCAAATACACTGTCGTTATTGCTATACGACAACTCTATGACAACTCCAATAACTTCAAAAAGGCTAATTAGCATAAATATGTAAAGTTCATATTTTTACGCAACTTGGTATCGATTGCTTAATGTATATGTACTAAAATATCGATTCTACACCTTAATTTAAGATTGTGAAATTGTTCCAAATACAATGTCGCTATAGCTATACGACAACTCTTTGAAATCTCCAACAGCATCAAAACAAAAAAATTAACAGCAATGTGTAAAGTTCATATTTTTACGCAACTTGGTATCGATTGCTTAATGTGTATGTACTAAAAAATCGATTCCACACTTTTATATAAGATTGTGAAATTACTCCAAATACACTGTCGTTATGACTATACGACAACTCTATGACAACTCCAATCACTTCGAATAGGCTAATTAGAAAAAATATGTAAAGTTAATATTTTTACGCAACTTGATATCGATTGCTTAATGTATATGTACTAAAAAATCGATTCTACACCTTAATATAAGATTGTGAAATTGATCCAAATACACTGTCGCTTTGCCTATACGACAACTCTATGACAACTCCAATAACATCAAAACGGCTAATTAGCATAAATATGTAAAGTTCATATTTTTACGCAACTTGGTATGATTGCTTAATGTATATGTACTAAAAAATCGATTCTACACCTTAATATAAGATTGTGAAATTGTTCCAAATACACTGTCGTTATGGCTATACGACAACTCTATGACAACTCCAAAACATCAAAATGGCTAATTAGCATAGATATGTAAGGTTCATATTTTTACGCAACTTGGTATCGATTGCTTAATGTATATGTACTAAAAAATCGATTCTACACCTTAATTTAAGATTGTTAGATTGTTCCAAATACACTGTCGTTATGGCTATAAGACAACTCTATGACAACTCCAATAACATCAAAACGGCTGATTAGCATAAATATTTAAAGTTCATATTTTTACGCAACTTGGTATCGATTGCTTAATGTATATGTACTAAAAAATCGATTCTACACCTTAATTTAAGATTGTGAAATTGTTCAAATACACTGTCGTTATGGCTATACGACAACTCTATGACAACTCCAATAACATCAAAACGGCTAATTAGCATAAAAGTAAAGTTCATATTTTTACGCAACTTGATATCGATTGCTTAATGTATATGTACTAAAAAATCGATTCTACACCTTAACATAAGATTGTGAAATTGTTCCAAATACACTGTCGTTATTGCTATACGACAACTCTATGGACAACTCCAATAACATCAAAACGGCTAATTAGCATAAATACGTAAAGTTCATATTTTTACGCAACTTGGTATCGATTGCTTAATGTATATGTATCAAAAAATCGATCCCTACACCTTAATTTAAGATTGTAAAATTGTTCCAGTTACACTGTCGCTATTGCTATACGACAACTCTATGGAAACACCAATAACATCAAAACGGCTAATTAGCATAAATATGTAAAGTTCATATATTTACGCAACTTTATATCGATTGCTTAATGTATATGTACTAAAAAATCGATTCTACACCTTACTATAAGATTGTGAAATTGCTCCAAATTCACTGTCGTTATGGCTATACGACAACTCTATGACAACTCCAATAACATCAAAACGGCTAAGTAGCATAAATATGTAAAGTTCATATTTTTACGCAACTTGGTATCGATTGCTTAATATGTATGTACCAAAAATTTAATTTTACGCCTTAATATAAGATTGTGAAATTTCTCTAAATACACTGTCGTTATGGCTATACGACAACTCTATGGACAACACCACTAATATCAAAACGGCTAATTAGCATATATATTTAAGGTTCATATTTTTACGCAACTTGGTATCGATTGCTTAATGTATATGTACTAAAAAATCGATTCTACACCTTAATATAAGATTGTGAAATTTCTCCAAATACATTGTCGCTATGGCTATACGACAACTCTATGACAACACCAATAACATCAAAACGGCTAATTTGCATAATTATGTAAAGTTCATATTTTTACGCAACTTGATATCGATTGCTTAATGTATATGTACCAAAAAATTGAATTCTACACCTTAATTTAAGATTGTGAAATTGTTCAAATACACTGTCGTATGGCTATACGACAACTCTATGACAACTCCAATAACATCAAAACGGCTAATTAGCATAAATATGTAAAGTTCATATTTTTACGCAACTTGGTATCGATTGCTTAATGTCTATATACTAAAAAATTGACTCTACACCTTAATTAAAGATTGTTATATTGTTCCAAATACACTGTCGTTATGACTATACGACAACTCTATGACAACTCCAATCACTTCGAATAGGCTAATTAGAAAAAATATGTAAAGTTAATATTTTTACGCAACTTGGTATCGATTGCTTAATGTGTATGTACTAAAAAATCGATTCTACACCTTAATATAAGATTGTGAAATTGCTCCAAATACACTGTCGCTATGGCTATACGGCAACTCTATGACAACTCCAATAACATCAAAACGGCTAGTTAGCATAAATATGTAAAGTTCATATTTTTACGCAACTTGGTATCGATTGCTTAAAATGTATGTACCAAAAAATTAATTTTACACCTTAATATAAGATTGTGAAATTGTTCCGAATACACTGTCGCTATTGCTATAGGACAACTCTATGACAACTCCAATAACATCAAAACGGCTAGTTAGCATAAATATGTAAAGTTCACATTTTTACGCAACTTGGTATCGATTGCTTAATGTGTATGTACTAAAAAATCGGTTCCACACCTTAATATAAGATTGTGAAATTGCTCCAAATACACTGTCGTTATGGCTATACGACAACTGTATGACAACTCCAATAACTTCGAAAAGGCTAATTAGCATAAATATGTAAAGTTAATATTTTTACGCAACTTGATATCGATTGCTTAATGTGTATGTACTAAAAAATCGATTCTACACCTTAATTTAAGATTGTGAAATTGTTCCAAATAAACTGTCGCTATTGCTATACGACAACTCTATGACAACTCAAATAACATCAAAACGGCTAGTTAGCATAAATATGTAAAGTTCATATTTTTACGCAACTTGGTATCGATTGCTTAATGTGTATGTACTAAAAAATCGATTCTACACCTTAATATAAGATTGTGAAATTGTTCCAAATACACTGTCGCTATTGCTATAAGGCAACTCTATGACAACTCCAATAACATCAAAACGGTTAATTTGCATAAATATGTAAAGTTCATATTTTTACGCAACTTGGTATCGATTGCTTAATATGTATGTACCAAAAAATTAATTTTACGCCTTAATTTAAGATTGTGAAATTGTTCCAAATACACTGTCGTTATGGATATACGACAACTCTATGACAACTCCAATAACATCAAAATGGCTAATTAGCATATATATGTAAGGTTCATATTTTTACGCAACTTGGTATCGATTGCTTAATGTGTATGTACTAAAAAATCGATTCCACACCTTAATATAAGGTCGTGAAATTTCTCCAAATACATTGTCAATATGGCTATACGACAACTCTTTGAAATCTCCAACAACATCAAAACGGCTAATTAGCATAAATATGTAAAGTTCATATTTTTACGCAACTTGGTATCGATTGCTTAATGTATATGTACTAAAAAATCGATTCTACACCTTAATTTAAGATTGTGAAATTGTCCCCAAATGCACTGTCGTTATGCTATACGACAACTCTATGACAACTCCAATAACATCAAAACGGCTAGTTAGCATAAATATGTAAAGCTCATATTTTTACGCAACTTGGTATCGATTGCTTAATGTGTATGTACAAAAAAATTCAATTCTACACCTTAATTTAAGATTGTGAAGTTGTTCCAAATACACTGTCGTTATGGGTATACGACAACTCTATAGCAACCCCAATAACATCAAAACGGCTGATTAGCATAAATATTTAAAGTTCATATTTTTACGCAACTTGGTATCGATTGCTTAATTGTACGTGTACTAAAAAATCGATTCTACACGTTAACACACGATTGTGAAATTGTTCCAAATACACTGTCGTTATGGCTATACGACAACTCTATTGACAACTCCAATAACATCAGAACGGCTAGTTAGCATAAAGTATGTAAAGTTCATATTTTTACGCAACTTGGTATCGATTGCTTAATGTGTATGTACCAAGAAATCGATTCTACACCTTAATATAAGATTGTTAGATTGTTCCAAATACACTGTCGTTATGGGTATACGACAACTCTATGACAACTCCAATAACATCAAAAAGGCTAATTAGCATAAATACGTAAAGTTCATATTTTTACGCAACTTGGTATCGATTGCTTAATGTGTATGTATCAAAAAATCGATTCTACACCTTAATTTAAGATTGTGAAATTGTTCAAATACACTGTCGTTATGGCTATACGACAACTCTATGACAACTCCAATAACATCAAAACGGCTAATTAGCATAAATACGTAAAGTTCATATTTTTACGCAACTTTATGTCGATTGCTTAATGTATATGTACCAAAAAATCGATTCTACACCTTAATTTAAGATTGTGAAATTGTTCAAATACACTGTCGTTATGGCTATACGACAACTCTATGACAAACCAATAACATCAAAACGGCTAATTAGCATAAATACGTAAAGTTCATATTTTTACGCAACTTGGTATCGATTTCTTAATGTGTATGTACTAAAAATTCGATTCTACCCCTTTATTTATGATTGTGAAATTGTTTCAAATACGCTGTCGTTATGGTTATACGACAACTCTATGACAACTCCAATACCATAAAAATGGCTAATTAGCATATATATGTAAGGTTCATATTTTTACGCAACTTGGTATCGATTGCTTAATGTGTATGTATCAAAAAATCGATTCTACACCTTAATTTAAGATTGTGAAATTGCTCCAAATACACTGTCGTTATGGCTATACGACCCCTCTTTGACAACTCCAATAACTTTAAAAAGGCTAATTAGCATAAAAATGTGAAGTTTATATTTTTACGCAACTTGATATCGATTGCTTAATGTATATGTACTAAAAAATCAACTTAATTTAAGATTGTGAAATTGTTATGACACTGTCGTTACTCCAATAATAATCAAAACGGCTAATTAGCATAAATATGTAAAGTTCATATTTTTACGCAACTTGATATCGATTGCTTAATGTATATGTACTAAAAAATCGATTCTACATCATAATATAAGATTGTGAAATTGTTTCAAATATACTGTCATTATGCCTATACGACAACTCTATGACAACTCCAATAACATCAAAACGGCTAGTTAGCATAAATATGTAAAGTTCATATTTTTACGCAACTTGGTATCGATTGCTTAATGTGTATGTACTAAAAAATCGATTCTACACCTTAATTTAAGATTGTGAAATTGCTCCAAATATACTGTCATTAGGGCTATACGACAACTCTCTGACAACTCCAATAACATCAAAACGGCTAGTTAGCATAAATATGTAAAGTTCATATTTTTACGCAACTTGGTATCGATTGCTTAATGTGTATGTATCAAAAAATCGATTCTACACCTTAATTTAAGATTGTGAAATTGTTCCAAATACACTGTCGTTATGGCTATACGACAACTCTATAGCAACTCCAATAACATCAAAACGGCTGATTAGCATAAATATTTAAAGTTCATATTTTTACGCAACTTGGTATCGATTGCTTAATGTGTATGTATCAAAAAATCGATTCTACACCTTATTATAAGATTGTGAAATTGTTTCAAATACACTGTCAATATTGCTATAGGGCAACTCTTTGACAACTCCAATAACATCAAAACGAATAATTAGCATAAATATGTAAAGTTCATATTTTTACGCAACTTGATATCGATTGCTTAATGTATATGTACTAAAAAATCGATTCTACACCTTAATTTAAGATTGCAAAGTTGTTCCAAATACACTGTCGCTATTGCTATACGACAACTCTATGACAACTCCAATAACATCAAAACGGCTAATTAGCATAAATACGTAAAGTTCATATTTTTACGCAACTTGATATCGATTGCTTAATGTGTATGTACCAAAAAATCAATTCTACACCTTAATATAAGCTTATGAAGATGTTCCAAATACACTGTCGTTATGGCTATGCGACAACTCTCTGACATATCCAAAAACATCAAAACGGCTAGTTAGCATAAATATGTAAAGTTTATATTTTTACGCAACTTGGTATCGATTGCTTAATGTATGTACTAAAAAATCGATTCTACACCTTAATATAAGATTGTGAAATTGTTCCAAATACACTGTCGTTATGGCTATACGACAACTCTATGACAACTCCAATAACATCAAAACGGCTAATTAGCATAAATATGTAAAGTTCATATTTTTACGCAACTTGGTATCGATTGCTTAATGTGTATGTACTAAAAAATCGGTTCTACACCATAATATAAGATTGTGAAATTGTTTCAAATACACTGTCGTTATGGCTATACGACAACTCTATGACAACTCCAATAACATCAAAACGGCTAGTTAGCATAAATATGTAAAGTTCATATTTTTACGCAACTTGGTATCGATTGCTTAATGTGTATGTACTAAAAAATCGATTCTACACCTTAATATAAGATTGTGAAATTTCTCTAAATACACTGTCGTTATGGCTATACGACAACTCTATGGACAACTCCAATAACATCAAAACGGCTAGTTAGCATAAATACGTAAAGTTCATATTTTTACGCAACTTGGTATCGATTGCTTAATGTGTATGTACAAAAAATCGATTCTACACCTTAATATAAGATTGTGAAATTGCTCCAAAGACACTGTCGTTATGGCTATACGACAACTCTGTGACAACTCCAATAACATCAAAACGGCTAGTTAGCATAAATACGTAAAGTTCATATTTTTACGCATCTTGATATCGATTGCTTAATGTATATGTACTAAAAAATCGATTCTACACCTTAATTTAAGATTGTGAAATTGTTCCAAATACACTGTCGTTATTGCTATACGACAACTCTATGACAACTCCAATAACATCAAAACGGCTAATTAGCATAAATACGTAAAGTTCATATTTTTACGCAACTTGGTATCGATTGCTTAATGTATATGTACTAAAAAATCGATTCTACACCTTAATATAAGATTGTGAAATTGTTCCAAATACAATGTCGCTATAGCTATACGACAACTCTTTGAAATCTCCAACAACATCAAAACAAAAAAATTAACAGCAATGTGTAAAGTTCATATTTTTACGCAACTTGATGTCGATACCTTAATGTATATGTACTAAAAAATCGATTTTACACCTTAATTTAAGATTGCAAAGTTGTTCGAAATACACTGTCGCTATTGCTATAGGACAACTCTATGACAACTCCAATAACATCAAAACGGCTAGTTAGCATAAATATGTAAAGTTCATATTTTTACGCAACTTGGTATCGATTGCTTAATGTGTATGTACTAAAAAATCGATTCTACACCTTAATTAAGATTGTGAAATTGTTTCAAATATACTGTCATTATGCCTATACGACAACTCTATGACAACTCCAATAACATCAAAACGGCTAGTTAGCATAAATATGTAAAGTTCATATTTTTACGCAACTTGGTATCGATTGCTTAATGTGTATGTACTAAAAAATCGATTCTACACCTTAATTTAAGATTGTGAAATTGTTCGAAATACACTGTCGCTATTGCTATAGGACAACTCTATGACAACTCCAATAACATCAAAACGGCTAGTTAGCATAAATATGTAAAGTTCATATTTTTACGCAACTTGGTATCGATTGCTTAATGTGTATGTACCAAAAAATCAATTTTACACCTTAATTTAAGATTATGAAAGTTGTTCCAAATACACTGTCGTTATGGGTATACGACAACTCTATAGCAACTCCAATAACATCAAAACGGCTGATTAGCATAAATATTTAAAGTTCATAT
Organism: Bactrocera neohumeralis; assembly: GCF_024586455.1. Lineage (NCBI taxonomy): Eukaryota > Metazoa > Arthropoda > Insecta > Diptera > Tephritidae > Bactrocera > Bactrocera neohumeralis. The sequence goes on from NW_026090944.1 coordinate 18,098, forward strand.
TTTTACGCAACTTGGTATCGATTGCTTAATGTATATGTACTAAAAAATCGATTCTACACCTTAATATAACGATTGTGAAATTGTTCCAAATACACTGTCGGTATGGCTATACGACAACTCTATGACAACTCCAATAACATCAAAACGGCTAGTTAGCATAAATATGTAAAGTTCATATTTTTACACAACTTGGTATCGATTGCTTAATGTATATGTACTAAAAAATCGATTCTACACCTTAATATAAGATTGTGAAGTTGTTCCAAATACACTGTCGTTATGGGTATACGACAACTCTATGACAACTCCAATAACATCAAAACGGCGAGTTAGCATAAATATGTAAAGTTCATATTTTTACGCAACTTGGTATCGATTGCTTAATGTATATGTATCAAAAAATCGATTCTACACCTTAATTTAAGATTGTGAAATTGCTCCAAATACACTGTCGTTATGACTATACGACAACTCTATGACAACTCCAATAACATCAAAACGGCTAGTTAGCATAAATATGTAAAGTTCATATTTTTACGCAACTTGGTATCGATTGCTTAATGTGTATGTACTAAAAAATCGTTCTACACCTTAATATAAGATTGTGAAATTGCTCCAAATACACTGTCGTTATGACTATACGACAACTCTATGACAACTCCAATCACATCAAAACGGCGAGTTAGCATAAATGTGTAAAGTTAATATTTTTACGCAACTTGATATCGATTGCTTAATGTATATGTATCAAAAAATCGATTCTACACCTTAATTTAAGATTGTAAAATTGTTCCAAATACACTGTCGCTATTACTATAGAACAACTCTATGAAAACTCCAATAACATCAAAACGGCTAGTTAGCATAAATATGTAAAGTTCATATTTTTACGCAACTTGGTATCGATTGCTTAATGTACATGTACTAAAAAATCGATTCTACACCTTAATTTAAGATTGTGAAATTGTTCCTTTAAGCAATCGATACCAAGTTGCGTAAAAATATGAACCTTACATATTTATGCTAACTAGCCGTTTTGATGTTATTGGAGTTGTCATAGAGTTGTCGTATAGATATAGCGACAGTGTATTTGGAGCAATTTCACAATCTTATATTAAGGTGAAGAACCGATTTTTTAGTACATACACATTAAGCAATCGATACCAAGTTGCGTAAAAATATGAACCTTAAATATATATGCTAATTAGCCGTTTTGATGTTATTGGAGTTGTCATAGAGTTGTCGTATAGCCATAACGACAGTGTATTTGGAGCAATTTTACAAGCTTAAATTAAGGTGTAGAATCGATTTTTTAGTACATACACATTAAGCAATCGATACCAAGTTGCGTAAAAATATGAACTTGACATATTTATGCTAACTAGCCGTTTTGATGTTATTGGAGTTGTCATAGAGTTGTCCTATAGCAATAGCGACAGTGTATTTCGAACAATTTCACAATCTTAAATTAAGGTGTAGAATGAATTTTTTAGTACATATACATTAAGCAATCGATACCAAGTTGCGTAAAAATATGAACTTTACATATTTATGCTAATTAGCCGTTTTGATGTTATTGAAGCTTGTCATAGAGTTGTCGTATGGCCATAGCGACAGTGTATTTGGAACACCTTTGCAATCTTAAATTAAGGCGTAAAATCGATTTTTTAGTACATATACATTAAG
>NW_026090945.1:0-4733 GCF_024586455.1 Bactrocera neohumeralis
TATTTAAGTTAAATAACATTCTTCATCTTACTGAAGTTGACATAAAGCCATAACGGCATTTGCATTTGGAAGAATTCCACAATCTTATATTAAGGTATAAAGTCGATTTTCTTGTATATACACATTTAGCAATCGATATTGAGTTGCTTCGAATCATTAGTTTAACATATTTAAGTTCACTTACCTTCTTCATCTTACTGAAGTGGACATAAAGCCATAACGGCAGTGCATTTGGAAGAATTCCACAATCCTATTTTAAGGTATAAAGTCGATTTTCTTGTATATACACATTTAGCAATCGATATTGAGTTGCTTCGAATCATTAGTTTAACATATTTAAGTTCACTTACCTTCTTCATCTTACTGAAGTGAGACATAAAGCCATAACGGCAGTGCATTTGGAAGAATTCCACAATCTTATATTAAGGTATAAAGTCGATTTTCTTGTATATTCACATTTAGCAATCGATATTGAGTTGCTTCAAATCATTAGTTTAACATATTTAAGTTAACTTAACCTTCTTCATCTTACTGAAGTAGACATAAAGCCATAACGGCAGTGCATTTGGAAGAATTCCACAATCTTATATTAAGGTATAAAGTCGATTTTCTTGTATATACACATTTAGCAATCGATATTGAGTTTTCAAATCTTAGTTTAACATATAAGTTCACACCTTCTTCATCTTACTGAAGTGGACATAAAGCCATAACGGCAGTGCAGAAGAATTCCACAAATCGATATTGAGTTATTCACATTTAGCAATCGATATTGAGTTGCTTCAAATCATTAGTTTAACATATTTAAGTCACTTACCTTCTTCATCTTACTGAAGTGGACATAAAGCCATAACGGCAGTGCATTTGGAAGAATTCCACAATCCTATATTAAGGTATAAAGTCGATTTTCTTGTATATTCATTTAGCAATCGATATGAAGTGGACATAAAGTCATAACCGCAGTGCATTTGGAAGAATTCCACAATCTTATATTAAGGTATAAAGTCGATTTTCTTGTATATTCACATTAAGCAATCGATATTGAGTTACTTCAAATCATTTACTTCACTTATTTAAGTTAAATAACATTCTTCATCTTACTGAAGTTGACATAAAGCCATAACGGCATTTGCATTTGGAAGAATTCCACAATCTTATATTAAGGTATAAAGTCGATTTTCTTGTATATACACATTTAGCAATCGATATTGAGTTGCTTTAAATCATTAGTTTAACATATTTAAGTTCACTTACCTTCTTCATCTTACTGAATGAGACATAAAGCCATAACGGCATTGCATTTGGAAGAATTCCACAATCTTATATTAAGGTATAAAGTCGATTTTCTTGTATATACACATTTAGCAATCGATATTGAGTTGCTTCGAATCATTAGTTTGACATATTTAAGTTAACTTACCTTCTTCATCTTACTGAAGTGGACATAAAGCCATAACGGCAGTGCATTTGGAAGAATTCCATAATCCTATATTAAGGTTATAAAGTCGATTTTCTTGTATATTCACATTTAGCAATCGATATTGAGTTGCTTCGAATCATTAGTTTAACATATTTAAGTTCACTTACCTTCTTCATCTTACTGAAGAGACATAAAGCCATAACCGCAGTGCATTTGGAAGAATTCCACAATCTTATATTAAGGTATAAAGTCGATTTTCTTGTATATTCACATTAAGCAATCGATATTGAGTTACTTCAAATCATTTACTTCACTTATTTAAGTTAAATAACATTCTTCATCTTACTGAAGTTGACATAAAGCCATAACGGCATTTGCATTTGGAAGAATTCCACAATCTTATATTAAGGTATAAAGTCGATTTTCTTGTATATACACATTTAGCAATCGATATTGAGTTGCTTCAAATCTATAATTCAACATATTTAAGTTCACTTACCTTCTTCATCTTACTGAAGTGGACATAAAGCCATAACGGCAGTGAATGTGGAAGACTTCCACAATCCTATTTTAAGGTATATAAAGGCGATTTTCTTGTATATACACATTTAGCAATCGATATTGAGTTGCTTCGAATCATTAGTTTAACATATTTAAGTTCACTTACCTTCTTCATCTTACTGAAGTGGACATAAAGCCATAACGGCAGTGCATTTGGAAGAATTCCACAATCCTATTTTAAGGTATAAAGTCGATTTTCTTGTATATACACATTTAGCAATCGATATTGAGTTGCTTCGAATCATTAGTTTAACATATTTAAGTTCACTTACCTTCTTCATCTTACTGAAGTGGACATAAAGCCATAACGGCAGTGCATTTGGAAGAATTCCACAATCCTATATTAAGGTATAAAGTCGATTTTCTTGTATATTCACATTTAGCAATCGATATTGAGTTGCTTCAAATCATTAGTTTAACATATTTAAGTTCACTTACCTTCTTCATCTTACTGAAGGAGACATAAAGCCATAGCGGCAGTGCATTTGGAAGAATTCCACAATCCTATATTAAGGTATAAAGTCGATTTTCTTGTATATACACATTTAGCAATCGATATTGAGTTGCTTCGAATCATTAGTTTAACATATTTAAGTTCACTTACCTTCTTCATCTTACTGAAGTTGACATAAAGCCATAACGGCAGTGCATTTGGAAGAATTCCACAATCTTATATTAAGGTATAAAGTCGATTTTCTTGTATATTCACATTTAGCAATCGATATTGAGTTGCTTCAAATCATTAGTTTAACATATTTAAGTTCACTTACCTTCTTCATCTTACTGAAGTGGACATAAAGCCATAACGGCAGTGCATTTGGAAGAATTCCACAATCCTATATTAAGGTATAAAGTCGATTTTCTTGTATATTCACATTTAGCAATCGATATTGAGTTGCTTCAAATCATTAGTTTAACATATTTAAGTTCACTTACCTTCTTCATCTTACTGAAGTGGACATAAAGCCATAACGGCAGTGCATTTGGAAGAATTCCACAATCTTATATCAAGGTATAAAGTCGATTTTCTTGTATACACATTTAGCAATCGATATTGAGTTGCTTCAAATCATTATTCACATTTAACATATTTAAGTTAACAATTTAACCTTCTTCATCTTACTGAAGTGGACATAAAGCCATAACGGCAGTGCATTTGGAAGAATTCCACAATCCTATATTAAGGTATAAAGTCGATTTTCTTGTATATACACATTTAGCAATCGATATTGAGTTGCTTCGAATCATTAGTTTAACATATTTAAGTTAACTTACCTTCTTCATCTTACTGAAGTGGACATAAAGCCATAACGGCAGTGCATTTGGAAGAATTCCACAATCTTATATTAAGGTATAAAGTCGATTTTCTTGTATATACACATTTAGCAATCGATATTGAGTTGCTTCAAATCATTAGTTTAACATATTTAAGTTAATTTACCTTCTTCATCTTACTGAAGTGGACATAAAGCCATAACGGCAGTGCATTTGGAAGAATTCCACAATCCTATTTTAAGGTATATAAAGTCGATTTTCTTGTATATACACATTTAGCAATCGATATTGAGTTGCTTCGAATCATTAGTTTAACATATTTAAGTTCACTTACCTTCTTCATCTTACTGAAGTGGACATAAAGCCATAACGGCAGTGCATTTGGAAGAATTCCACAATCCTATATTAAGGTATAAAGTCGATTTTCTTGTATATACACATTTAGCAATCGATATTGAGTTGCTTCGAATCATTAGTTTAACATATTTAAGTTCACTTACCTTCTTCATCTTACTGAAGTGGACATAAAGCCATAACGGCAGTGCATTTGGAAGAATTCCACAATCCTATTTTAAGGTATAAAGTCGATTTTCTTGTATATACACATTAAGCAATCGATATTGAGTTGCTTCAAATCATTAGTTTAACATATATATGTTAGTTTACCTTCTTCATCTTACTGAAGTGGACATAAAGCCATAACGGCAGTGCATTTGGAAGAATTCCACAATCCTATATTAAGGTATAAAGTCGATTTTCTTGTATATTCACATTTAGCAATCGATATTGAGTTGCTTCAAATCATTAGTTTAACATATTTAAGTTAATTAACATTCTTCATCTTACTGAAGTTGACATAAAGCCATAACGGCAGTGCATTTGGAAGAATTCCACAATCTTATATCAAGGTATAAAGTCAGTTTTCTTAGGTATACACTTTTAGGAATCAATATTGAGTTACTTCAAATCATTTACTTCACACATTTAAGTTAATTAACATTCTTCATCTTACTGAAGTTGACATAAAGCCATAACGGCAGTGCATTTGGAAGAATTCCACAATCTTATATTAAGGTATAAAGTCGATTTTCTTGTATATACTTGAGTTGCTTCGAATCATTAGTTAAACATATTTAAGTTAATTTACCTTCTTCATCTTACTGAAGTGGACATAAAGTTATAACGGCAGTGCATTTGGAAGATTTTTACAATCCTACGTTAAGGTATAAAGACGATTTTCTTGTATATACACATTTAGCAATCGATATTGAGTTGCTTCGAATCATTAGTTTAACATATTTAAGTTCACTTACCTTCTTTATCTTACTGAATGAGACATAAAGCCATAACCGCAGTGCATTTGGAAGAACTCCACAGTCTTATATTAAGGTATAAAGTCGATTTTCTTGTATATTCACATTAAGCAATCGATATTGAGTTACTTTAAATCATTTACTTCACTTATTTAAGTTAAATA
>NW_026090946.1:0-13519 GCF_024586455.1 Bactrocera neohumeralis
CTTATATCTGAATATAAGGTAGTCGAATTCTTCCAAATGCACTGCCGTCATGGCTTTATGTCAACTTCAGTAAAATGAGGAAGGTTAATTAACTTAAATATTTGATGTTAATGATTTGAAGCAACTCAATATCGACTGCTAAATGTATTTATACAAGAAAATAGACTTTATACCTGAATATAAAGCGGTCGAATTCTTCCAAATGCACTGTCGTCTTGGCTTTATGTCAACTTCTGTAAAATGAAGAAGGCTAATTCACTTAAATATTTGATGTTAATGATTTGAAGCAACTCAATATCGACTGCTAAATGTATTTATACAAGAAAATCGACTTTATACCTGAATATAAGGTGGTCGAATTCTTCCAAATGCACTGCCGTTATGGCTTTATGTCAACTTCAGTAAAATGAAGAAGGCTAATTAACTTAAATATTTGATGTTAATGATTTGAAGCAACTTATATCTGAATATAAGGTAGTCGAATTCTTCCAAATGCACTGCCGTCATGGCTTTATGTCAACTTCAGTAAAATGAAGAAGGTTAATTAACTTAAATATTTGATGTTAATGATTTGAAGCAACTCAATATCGACTGCTAAATGTGTATATACAAGAAAATCGACTTTATACCTGAATATAAGATTGTCAAATTCTTCCAAATGCACTGCCGTCATGGCTTTACGTCAACTTCAGCAAGATGAAGAAGGCTAATTAACTTAAATATTTGATGTTAATGATTTGAAGCAACTCAATATCGACTGCTAAATGTGTATATACAAGAAAATCGACTTTATACCTAAATATAAGATTGTCGAATTCTTCCAAATGCACTACCGTTATGGTTTTATGTCAAGTTCAGTAAAATGAAGAAGGCTAATTAACATAAATATTTGATGTTTATGATTTGAAGCAACTCAATATCGATAGCTCGATGTGTATATAAAAGAAAATCGACTTTATACCTGAATATAAGATTGTCGAATTCTTCCAAATGCACTGCCGGTATGGCTTTATGTCAACTTTAGTAAGATGAAGGAGGTTAGTTAACTTAAATATTTGATGTAAATGATTTGAAGAATTTCAATATCTATTGCTAAATATGTTAATACAAGAAGATCTACTTTATACCTGATTGTCTAATTCTTCCGAATGCACTGCCGTTATGGCTTTATGTCAACTTCAGCAAGATGAAGAAGGCTAATTAACTTCAATATTTGATGTTAATGATTTGAAGCAACTCAATATCGACTGCTAAATGTGTATATACAAGAAAATCGACTTTATACCTGAGTATAAGATTGTCAAATTCTTCCAAATGCACTGCCGTCAGGGCTTTATGTCAACTTCAGTAAAATGAAGAAGGTTAATTAACCTAAATATTTGATGTCAATGATTTGGAGCAACTCAATATCGACTGCTAAATGTGTATATACAAGAAAATCTACTTTATACCTGATTGTCTAATTCTTCCGAATGCAGTGCCGTTATGGCTTTATGTCAACTTCAGCAAAATGAAGAAGGTTAGTTACCTTAAATATTTGATGTCAATGATTTGAAGCAACTCAATATTGACTGCTAAATGTGTATATACAAGAAAATCGACTTTATACCTGAATATAAGGTGGTCGAATTCTTCCAAATGCACTGCCGTCATGGCTTTATGTCAACTTCAGTAAAATGAAGAAGGCTAATTAACTTAAATATTTGATGTTAATGATTTGAAGCACCTCAATATCGACTGCTAAATGTGTATATACAAGAAAATCGACTTTATACCTGAATATAAGGTGGTCGAATTCTTCCAAATGCACTGAGGTCATGGCTTTATGTCAACTTCAGTAAAATGAAGAAGGCTAATTAACTTAAATATTTGATGTCAATGATTTGAAGCAACTCAGTATCGACTGCTAAATGTGTATATACAAGAAAATCGACTTTATACCTGAATATAAGGTGGTCGAATTCTTCCAAATGCACTGCCGTCATGGCTTTATGTCAACTTCAGTAAAATGAAGGAGGGCTACTTAACTTAAATATTTGATGCTAATGATTTGATGCAACTCAATACCGACTGCTAAATGTGTATATACAAGAAAATCGACTTTATACCTGATTGTCTAATTCTTCCGAATGCACTGCCGTCATGGCTTTATGTCAACTTCAGTAAAATGAAGAAGGCTAATTAACTTAAATATTTGATGTTAATGATTTGAAGCAACTCAATCTCGACTGCTAAATGTGTATATACAAGAAAATCGACTTTATACCTGAATATAAGGTGGTCGAATTCTTCCAAATGCACTGCCGTCATGGCTTTATGTCAACTTCAGTAAAATGAAGAAGGCTAATTAACTTAAATATTTAAATTAATGATTTGAAGCAACTTAATATCGACTGCTAAATGCGTATATACAAGAAAATCGACTTTATACCTGAATATAAGATCGTCGAATTCTTCCAAATGCACTGCCGTCATGGCTTTATGTCAACTTCAGTAAAATGAAGAAGGTTAATTAACTTAAATATTTGATGTTAATGATTTGAAGCAACTCAATCCCGACTGCTAAATGTGTATATACAAGAAAATCGACTTTATACCTGAATATAAGGTGGTCGAATTCTTCCAAATGCACTGCCGTCATGGCTTTATGTCAACTTCAGTAAAATGAAGAAGGTTAATTAACTTAAATATTTGATGTTAATGATTTGAAGCAACTGAATATAAGGTAGTCGAATTCTTCCAAATGCACTGCCGTCATGGCTTTATGTCAACTTCAGTAAAATGAAGAAGGTTAATTAACTTAAATATTTGATGTAATGATTTGAAGCAACTCAATATCGACTGCTAAATGTGTTTATACAAGAAAATAGACTTTATACCTGAATATAAAGCGGTCGAATTCTTCCAAATGCACTGCCGTCTTGGCTTTATGTCAACTTCAGTAAAATGAAGAAGGCTAATTAACTTAAATATTTGATGTTAATGATTTGAAGCAACTCAATATCGACTGCTAAATGTGTATATACAAGAAAATCGACTTTATACCTGAATATAAGGTGGTCGAATTCTTCCAAATGCACTGCCGTCATGGCTTTATGTCAACTTCAGTAAAATGAAGAAGGCTAATTAACTTAAATATTTGATGTTAATGATTTGAAGCAACTTATATCTGAATATAAGATTGTCGAATTCTTCCAAATGCAATGGCTTTATGTCAACTTCAGTAAAATGAAGAAGGTTAATTAACTTAAATATTTGATGTTAATGATTTGAAGCAACTCAATATCGACTGCTAAATGTGTATATACAAGAAAATCGACTTTATACCTGAATATAAGATTGTCAAATTCTTCCAAATGCACTGCCGTCATGGCTTTATGTCAACTTCAGTAAAATGAAGAAGGTTAATTAACTTAAATATTTGATGTTAATGATTTGAAGCAACTCAATATCGACTGCTAAATGTGTATATACAAGAAAATCGACTTTATACCTGAATATAAGTTGTCGAATTCTTCCAAATGCACTGCCGTTATGGCTTTATGTCAACTTCAGTAAAATGAAGAAGGCTAATTAACTTAAATATTTGATGTTAATGATTTGAAGCAACTCAATATCGACTGCTAAATGTGTATATACAAGAAAATCGACTTTATACCTGAATATAAGGTGGTCGAATTCTTCCAAATGCACTGCCGTCATGGCTTTATGTCAACTTCAGTAAAATGAAGAAGGTTAATTAACTTAAATATTTGATGTTAATGATTTGAAGCAACTCAATATCGACTGCTAAATGTGTATATACAAGAAAACTCGACTTTATACCTGAATATAAGATTGTCGAATTCTTCCAAATGCACTGCCGTCATGGCTTTATGTCAACTTTAGTGAAATGAAGAAGGTTAATTAACTTAAATATTTGATGTTAATGATTTGAAGCAACTCAATATCGACTGCTAAATGTGTATATACAAGAAAATCGACTTTATACCTGAATATAAGTTTGTAGAATTCTTCCAAATGCACTGCCGTCATGGCTTTATGTCAACTTCAGTAAAATGAAGAAGGTTAATTAACTTAAATATTTGATGTTAATGATTTGAAGCAACTCAATATCGACTGCTAAATGTGTATATACAAGAAAATCGATTTTATACCTGAATATAAAATCGATTTATCGAATTCTTTCTTCCAAATGCACTGCCGTTATGGCTTTATGTCAACTTCAGCAAGATGAAGAAGGTTAATTAACTTAAATATTTGATGTTAATGATTTGAAGAAACTCAATATCGATTGCTAAATGTGTATATACAAGAAAATCGACTTTATACCTGATATAAGTCTAATTCTTCCAAATGCACTGCCGTTATGGCTTTATGTCAACTTCAGCAAGATGAAGAAGGTTAATTAACTTAAATATTTGATGTTAATGATTTGAAGCAACTCAATATCGACTGCTAAATGTGTATATACAAGAAAATCGACTTTATACCTGAATATAAGATTGTCGAATTCTTCCAAATGCACTGCCGTCATGGCTTTATGTCAACTTCGGTAAGATGTAGAAGGTCAATTGACTGAAATATATGATGTCAATGATTTGAAGCAACTCAATATTGACTGCTAAATGTGTATATACAAGAAAATCGACTTTATACCTGAATATAAGATTGTCTAATTCTTCCGAATGCACTGCCGTTATGGCTTTATGTCAACTTCAGCAAAATGAAGAAGGTTAATTAACTTAAATATTTGATGTCAATGATTTGAAGCAACTCAATATCGACTGCTAAATGTGTATATACAAGAAAATCTACTTTATACCTGAATATAAGGTGGTCGAATTCTTCCAAATGCACTGCCGTCATGGCTTTATGTCAACTTCAGTAAAATGAAGAAGGCTAATTAACTTAAATATTTGATGTTAATGATTTGAAGCAACTCAATATCGACTGCTAAATGTGTATATACAAGAAAATCGACTTTATACCTGAATATAAGGTGGTCGAATTCTTCCAAATGCACTGCCGTCATGGCTTTATGTCAACTTCAGTAAAATGAAGAAGGCTAATTAACTTAAATATTTGATGTTAATGATTTGAAGCAACTCAGTATCGACTGCTAAATGTGTATATACAAGAAAATCGACTTTATACCTGAATATAAGGTGGTCGAATTCTTCCAAATGCACTGCCGTCATGGCTTTATGTCAACTTCAGTAAAATGAAGGAGGCTACTTAACTTAAATATTTGATGCTAATGATTTGAAGCAACTCAATATCGACTGCTAAATATGTATATACAAGAAAATCTACTTTATACCTGATTGTCTAATTCTTCCAAATGCACTGCCGTCTTGGCTTTATGTCAACTTCAGTAAAATGAAGAAGGCTAATTAACTTAAATATTTGATGTTAATGATTTGAAGCAACTCAATATCGACTGCTAAATGTGTATATACAAGAAAATCGACTTTATACCTGAATATAAGATTGTCGAATTCTTCCAAATGCACTGCCGTTATGGTTTTATGTCAAGTTCAGTAAAATGAAGAAGGCTAATTAACATAAATATTTGATGTTTATGATTTGAAGCAACTCAATATCGATAGCTCGATGTGTATATAAAAGAAAATCGACTTTATACCTGAATATAAGATTGTCGAATTCTTCCAAATGCACTGCCGGTATGGCTTTATGTCAACTTTAGTAAGATGAAGGAGGTTAGTTAACTTAAATATGTTAAATTAGTGATTAAGGGCAACTCAATATCGACTGCTAAATGTGTATATACAAGAAAATCCATTTTATACCTGCATATAGGATTGTCGAATTCTTCCAAATGCACTGCCGTTATGGCTTTATGTCAACTTTGGCAAGATGAAGAATGTTAATTATCTTAAATATTTGATGTTAATGATTTGAAGCAACTCAATATCGACTGCTAAATGTGTATATACAAGAAAATCGACTTTATACCTGATTGTCTAATTCTTCCGAATGCACTGCCGTTATGGCTTTATTTCAACTTTAGCAAGATGAAGAAGGTTAATTACCTTAAATATTTGATGTAAATGATTTGAAGAATTTCAATATCTATTGCTAAATATGTTAATACAAGAAGATCTACTTTATACCTGATTGTCTAATTCTTCCGAATGCACTGCCGTTATGGCTTTATGTCAACTTCAGCAAGATGAAGAAGGCTAATTAACTTCAATATTTGATGTTAATGATTTGAAGCAACTCAATATCGACTGCTAAATGTGTATATACAAGAAAATCGACTTTATACCTGAGTATAAGATTGTCAAATTCTACCAAATGCACTGCCGTCATGGCGTTATGTCAACTTTAGTAAAATGAAGAAGGTTAATTAACTTAAATATTTGATGTCAATGATTTGAAGCAACTCAATATCGACTGCTAAATGTGTATATACAAGAAAATCTACTTTATACCTGATTGTCGAATTCTTCCAAATGCACTGCCGTCATGGCTTTATGTCAACTTCAGTCAAAATGAAGAAGGCTAATTAACTTAAATATTTGATGTCAATGATTTGAAGCAACTCAATATCGACTGCTAAATGTGTATATACAAGAAAATCGACTTTATACCTGAATATAAGGTGGTCGAATTCTTCCAAATGCACTGCCGTCATGGCTTTATGTCAACTTCAGTAAAATGAAGAAGGCTAATTAACTTAAATATTTGATGTTAATGATTTGAAGCAACTCAATATCGACTGCTAAATGTGTATATACAAGAAAATCGACTTTATACCTGAATATAAGATTGTCGAATTCTTCCAAATGCACTGCCGTCATGGCTTTATGTCAACTTCAGTAAAATGAAGAAGGCTAATTAACTTAAATATTTGATGTTAATGATTTGAAGCAACTCAATATCGACTGCTAAATGTGTATATACAAGAAAATCGACTTTATACCTGAATATAAGATTGTCGAATTCTTCCAAATGCACTGCCGTTATGGCTTTATGTCAACTTTGGCAAGATGAAGAATGTTAATTATCTTAAATATTTGATGTTAATGATTTGAAGCAACTCAATATCGACTGCTAAATGTGTATATACAAGAAAATCGACTTTATACCTGATTAAGTTAATTCTTCCAAATGCACTGCCGTTATGGCTTTATTTCAACTTTAGCAAGATGAAGAAGGTTAATTAACTTAAATATTTGATGTTAATGATTTGAAGCAACTCAATATCGACTGCTAAATGTGTATATACAAGAAAATCGACTTTATACCTGAATATAAGATTGTCGAATTCTTCCAAATGCACTGCCGTTATGGCTTTATGTCAACTTTGGCAAGATGAAGAATGTTAATTATCTTAAATATTTGATGTTAATGATTTGGAGCAACTCAATATCGACTGCTAAATGTGTATATACAAGAAAATCTACTTTATACCTGATTGTCTAATTCTTCCAAATGCACTGCCGTTATGGCTTTATGTCAACCTCAGCAAGATGAAGAAGGTTAATTAACTTAAATATTTGATGTTAATGATTTGAAGCAACTCAATATCGACTGCTAAATGTGTATATACAAGAAAATCGACTTTATACCTGAATATAAGATTGTCGAATTCTTCCAAATGCACTGCCGTTATGGCTTTATGTCAACTTTAGCAAGATGAAGAAGGCTAATTAACTTAAATATTTGATGTTAATGATTTGAAGCAACTCAATAACGACTGCCAAATGTGTATATACAAGAAAATCTACTTTATACCTGAATATAAGTCTAATTCTTCCAAATGCACTGCCGTTATGGCTTTATGTCAACTTCAGTAAGATGAAGAAGGCTAATTAACTTAAATATTTGATGTTAATGATTTGAAGCAACTCAATATCGACTGCTAAATGTGTATATACAAGAAAATCGACTTTATACCTGAATATAAGATTGTCGAATTCTTCCAAATGCACTGCCGTCATGGCTTTATGTCAACTTCAGTAAAATGAAGAAGGTTAATTAACTTAAATATTTGATGTTAATGATTTGAAGCAACTCAATATCGACTGCTAAATGTGTATATACAAGAAAATCTACTTTATACCTGAATATAAGATTGTCGAATTCTTCCAAATATACTGCCGTTATGGCTTTATGTCAACTTCAGTAAAATGAAGAAGGTTAATTAACTTAAATATTTGATGTTAATGATTTGAAGCAACTAAATATTGACTGCTAAATGTGTATATACAAGAAAATCGACTTTATACCTGAATATAAGGTTGTCGAATTCTTCCAAATGCACTGCCGTTATGGCTTTATGTCAACTTCAGTAAGATGAAGAAGGTTAATTAACTTAAATATGTCAACTTCAGTAAAAATGAAGAAGGCTAATTAATTATCTTAAATATTTGATGTTAATGATTTGAAGCAACTCAATATCGACTGCTAAATGTGTATATACAAGAAAATCGACTTTATACCTGAATATAAGATTGTCGAATTCTTCCAAATGCACTGCCGTTATGGCTTTATGTCAACTTCAGTAAAATGAAGAAGGTTAATTAACTTAAATATTTGATGTTAATGATTTGAAGCAACTCAATATCGACTGCTAAATGTGTATATACAAGAAAATCGACTTTATACCTGAATATAAGATTGTCGAATTCTTCCAAATGCACTGCCGTCATGGCTTTATGTCAACTTCAGTAAAATGAAGAAGGTTAATTAACTTAAATATTTGATGTTAATGATTTGAAGCAACTCAATATCGACTGCTAAATGTGTATATACAAGAAAATCGACTTTATACCTGAATATAAGATTGTCGAATTCTTCCAAATGCACTGCCGTTATGGCTTTATGTCAACTTCAGTAAAATGAAGAAGGTTAATTAACTTAAATATTTGATGTTAATGATTTGAAGCAACTCAATATCGACTGCTAAATGTGTATATACAAGAAAATCGACTTTATACCTGAATATAAGATTGTCGAATTCTTCCAAATGCACTGCCGTTATGGCTTTATGTCAACTTCAGTAAAATGAAGAAGGCTAATTAACTTAAATATTTGATGTTAATGATTTGAAGCAACTCAATATCGACTGCTAAATGTGTATATACAAGAAAATCGACTTTATACCTGAATATAAGATTGTCGAATTCTTCCAAATGCACTGCCGGTATGGCTTTATGTCAACTTCAGTAAGATGAAGAAGGTTAATTAACTTAAATATGTTAAATTAGTGATTTAGGGCAACTCAATATCGACTGCTAACTGAGTACGTGCAAGAAAATCGACTTTATACCTGAATATAAGATTGTCGAATTCTCCCAAATGCACTGCCGTTATGGCTTTATGTCAACTTCAGCAAGATGAAGAAGGCTAATTAACTTAAATATTTGATGTTAATGATTTGAAGCAACTCAATATCGACTGCTAAATGTGTATATACAAGAAAATCGACTTATATACCTGAATATAAGATTGTCGAATTCTTCCAAATGCACTGCCGTTATGGCTTTATTTCAACTTCAGTAAGATGAAGAAAGTTAATTAACTTAAATATGTTAAATTAATGATTTGAAGAAATTCAATATCTATTGCTAAATATGTATATACAAGAAAATCTACTTTATACCTGAATATATATTTATCGAATTCTTCCAAATGCACTGCCGTCATGGCTTTATGTCAACTTCAGCAAAATGAAGAAGGGCTAATTAACTTAAATATTTGAGGTTAATGATTTGAAGCAACTCAATATCGACTGCTTAATGTGTATATACAAGAAAATCGACTTTATACCTGAATATAAGGTGGTCGTATTCTTCCAAATGCACTGCCTTTATGGCTTTATGTCAACTTCAGCAAGATGAAGAAGGCTAATTAACTTAAATATTTGATGTTAATGATTTGAAGCAACTCAATATCGACTGCTAAATGTGTATATACAAGAAAATCGACTTTATACCTGAATATAAGGTGGTCGTATTCTTCCAAATGCACTGCCGTCATGGCTTTATGTCAACTTCAGTAAAATGAAGAAAGTCAATTAACTTAAATATTTGATGTTAATGATTTGAAGCAACTCAATATCGACTGCTAAAAGTATTTATACAAGAAAATCCTCTTTATACCTGAATATAAGATTGTCAAATTCTTCCAAATGCACTGCCGTCATGGCTTTATGTCAACTTCAGTAAAATGAAGAAGGCTAATTAACTTAAATATTTGATGTTAATGATTTGAAGCAACTTATATCTGAATATAAGGTAGTCGAATTCTTCCAAATGCACTGCCGTCATGGCTTTATGTCAACTTCAGTAAAATGAAGAAGGTTAATTAACTAAAATATTTGATGTTAATGATTTAAAGCAACTCAATATCGACTGCTTAATGTGTATATACAAGAAAATCGACTTTATACCTGAATATAAGATTGTCAAATTCCTCCAAATGCACTGCCGTCATGGCTTTATGTCAACTTCAGCAAGATGAAGAAGGCTAATTAACCTAAATATTTGATGTTAATGATTTGAAGCAACTCAATATCGACTGCTAAATGTGTATATACAAGAAAATCTACTTTATACCTGAATATAAGATTGTCAAGTTCTTCCAAATGCACTGCCATTATGGCTTTATGTCAACTTTAGTAAGATGAAGGAGGTTAATTAACTTAAATATGTTAAATTAGTGATTTAGGGCAACTCAATATCGACTACTAAATGTGTATATACAAGAAAATCGACTTTATACCTGAATATAAGATTGTCGAATTCTCCCAAATGCACTGCCGTTATCGCTTTATGTCAACTTCAGCAAGATGAAGAAGGCTAATTAACTTAAATATTTGATGTTAATGATTTGAAGCAACTCAATATCGACTGCTAAATATGTATATACAAGAAAATCTGCTTTATACCTGAATATAAGATTGTCAAGTTCTTCCAAATGCACTGCCATTATGGCTTTATGTCAACTTTAGTAAGATGAAGGAGGTTAATTGACTGAAATATGTTAAATTAGTGATTTAGGGCAACTCAATATCGACTACTAAATGTGTATATACAAGAAAATCGACTTTATACCTGAATATAAGATTGTCGAATTCTTCCAAATGCACTGCCGTCATGGCTTAATGTCAACTTCAGCAAGATGAAGAAGGCTAATTAACCTAAATATTTGATGTTAATGATTTGAAGCAACTCAATATCGACTGCTAAATGTGTATATACAAGAAAATCCTTTTTATACCTGCATATAGGATTGTGGAATTCTTCCAACTGCACTGCCGTTATGGCTTTATGTCAACTTCAGTAAAATGAAGAAGGTCAATTAACTTAAATATTTGATGTTAATGATTTAAAGCAACTCAATATTGACTGCTAAATGTGTATATACAAGAAAATCGACTTTATACCTGATTGTCTAATTCTTCCGAATGCACTGCCGTTATGGTTTTATGTCAACTTTAGCAAGATGAAGAAGGTTAATTACCTTAAATATTTGATGTAAATGATTTGAAGAATTTCAATATCTATTGCTAAATATGTTAATACAAGAAGATCTACTTTATACCTGATTGTCTAATTCTTCCGAATGCACTGCCGTTATGGTTTTATGTCAACTTCAGTAAAATGAAGAAGGTCAATTAACTTAAATATTTGATGTTAATGATTTGAAGCAACTCAATATCGACTGCTAAATGTGTATATACAAGAAAATCGACTTTATACCTGAATATAAGGTGGTCGAATTCTTCCAAATGCACTGCCGTCTTGGCTTTATGTCAACTTCAGTAAAATAAAGAAGACTAATTAACTAAAATATTTGATGTTATTGATTTGAAGCAACTCAATATCGACTGCTAAATGTGTATATACAAGAAAATCGACTTTATACCTGAATATAAGGTGGTCGAATTCTTCCAAATGCACTGCCGTCATGGCTTTATGTCAACTTCAGTAAAATGAAGAAGGCTAATTAACTTAAATATTTGATGTTAATGATTTGAAACAACTCAATACCTTCTGCTAAATGCGTATATACAAGAAAATCGACTTTATACCTGAATATAAGGTGGTCGAATTCTTCCAAATGCACTGCCGTCATGGCTTTATGTCAACTTCAGTAAAATGAAGGAGGCTACTTAACTTAAATATTTGATGCTAATGATTTGAAGCAACTCAATATCGACTGCTAAATGTGTATATACAAGAAAATCGACTTTATACCTGAATATAAGGTGGTCGAATTCTTCCAAATGCACTGCCGTCATGGCGTTATGTCAACTTTAGTAAAATGAAGAAGGTTAATTAACTTAAATATTTGATGTTAATGATTTGAAGCAACTCAATCTCGACTGCTAAATGTGTATATGCAAGAAAATCCTCTTTATACCTGAATATAAAGCGGTCGAATTCTTCCAAATGCACTGCCGTCTTGGCTTTATGTCAACTTCAGTAAAATGAAGAAGGCTAATTAACTTAAATATTTGATGTTAATGATTTGAAGCAACTCAATATCGACTGCTAATGTGTATATACAAGAAAATCGGCTTTATATCTGAATATAAGGTGGTCGAATTCTTCCAAATGCACTGCCGTCATGGCTTTATGTCAACTTCAGTAAAATGAAGAAGGCTAATTAACTTAAATATTTGATGTTAATGATTTGAAGCAACTCAATATCGACTACTAAATGTGTATATACAAGAAAATCGGCTTTATATCTGAATATAAGATTGTCGAATTCTCCCAAATGCACTGCCGTTATGGCTTTATGTCAACCTCAGCAAGATGAAGAAGGCTAATTAACTTCACTATTTGAATTCTTCCAAATGCACTGCCGTCATGGCGTTATGTCAACTTTAGTAAAATGAAGAAGGTTAATTAACTTAAATATTTGATGTTAATGATTTGAAGCAACTCAATCTCGACTGCTAAATGTGTATATGCAAGAAAATCCTCTTTATACCTGAATATAAAGCGGTCGAATTCTTCCAAATGCACTGCCGTCTTGGCTTTATGTCAACTTCAGTAAAATGAAGAAGGCTATTTAACTTAAATATTTGATGTTAATGATTTGAAGCAACTCAATGTCGACTGCTAATGTGTATATACAAGAAAATCGGCTTTATATCTGAATATAAGGTGGTCGAATTCTTCCAAATGCACTGCCGTCATGGCTTTATGTCAACTTCAGTAAAATGAAGAAGGCTAATTAACTTAAATATTTGATGTTAATGATTTGAAGCAACTCAATATCGACTACTAAATGTGTATATAAAAGAAAATCGACTTCATACCTGAATATAAGATTGTCGAATTCTTCCAAATGCACTGCCGTCATGGCTTAATGTCAACTTCAGCAAGATGAAGAAGGCTAATTAACCTAAATATTTGATGTTAATGATTTGAAGCAACTCAATATCGACTGCTAAATGTGTATATACAAGAAAATCCTTTTTATACCTGCATATAGGATTGTGGAATTCTTCCAACTGCACTGCCGTTAT
>NW_026090947.1:0-10595 GCF_024586455.1 Bactrocera neohumeralis
GGAATAGTAATACAAGGTCTGTCGCAAAAAAACAGGACTGTTAAAAAAAAACAACAAAAATTAATATTTTTCAAAAATTATATTTTTTTATTCAAAGTAGTTTTCTTGTGCTTCAATACAGCGTTTGCCTGGTCAATTAGCATTTCAAATGAGTGTTTAAGGTCATTTTTCGGAATGCTCTTGAGAATATCCGTCGTCGCCTTTTGGATAACTGAAATCTCCTGAAACCAGTGTCCTTTCATGGGCAAATGAAGTTTTCCAAATAGGTCAAAATCACAGGGTGCCAGATCAAGTGAGTAGGGTGAGTGATAATGGTTAATATGGAATTTTTTGTCAAAAAATCAGTGACAAGCGTCGACCGACGACACGGCGCATTTTCGTTCAACAGGCGCCAGGGCGAATTAAAAGACAGCGGCTACGCTGGCTAGGTCATGTTGTCCGGATGGACGAAAACACTCCAGCTCTGAAAGTATTCGACGGAGTACCCGACGGGGGAGGCAGAGGAAGAGGAAGACCTCCACTCCGTTGGAAGGACCAAGTGGAGAAGGACCTGGCTTCGCTTGGAATATTCAATTGGCGCCACGTAGCGAAAAGAAGAAACGACTGGCGCGCTGTTGTTAACTCGGCTATAATCGCTTAAGCGGTGTCTACGCCAATTAAGAAGAAGAAGTACTTGTATTTATAAAATACTTATGTTTATATTTATTTGCGACATTTTGAGGCTAAATTTGTCATTTTTGCTTTTGTTTTTGTTTTTGCTTTTGTTTTGTGATTTTACACATGTTTTTTTCTTTATAATTTAATGCGAGCTTAAGAAATTTTATAAAATATTTCTATAAGATGCATCGTTTTAAACAAACCATTATTACCGACAACCGACAACAACCGACTTTAATTTTTTTGAAACTATTTATTAAGTAATTAATTTACAATGATTTTAGCTATGCATACCGTTCTAGTAGGTTAGAGGAGATGATCTTGAACCCAGTAAACCTAAACCCGTATATTCATAGTAACTCAAAACTTGTTTACTTTGGCTTAAGACATACTCATAAAGTAAAGATTTACTTAGATCGTACACATAAGTTAGATTTACATGCATACATGTACTGTTGATGTCCACTAATTTTTACCAATTTATTTTCTCTTCTGGGTGTAACAACTTACCTGTGATAACCATTCTACGCTGCTGCTAACTCGATCTTTATTCCTGTTACGTATGATGTTTTTGCGTAATTTATGCCGATATTTTTAAGGTGACGATGTTATTTGGTGTCACTGCTATTGGTTTTTATGACTGGATAGGATTTAATTTATCGCTGCTTGCTTGCCATATCTCTCTTAGAGGTGAAAAATCATGGAGTGTTGCTCGAGGATGTTCAGGATGACGCATCTAAGAATATATTACCTGAGAAAGGTGAGTATGAAATAAGAAAAGAAAAAAGGCCATTTGGAACATTTAAACTAGAGAACTTTAATATTATCATATGTATGTAGGATTGGGACGCAGTGGCATTACTTTTCGATAACTCTTAATAATAAACAGTACGAAATCCCTCTACACTTTAGTCATTTGGCAACACTGCCAACCATTTTCACGAACGATCGTTAAGTTTGACCGGATCGCCTACGGTGCTGAAAAACATTACATATAAAGTCGCCACCGCGCCAGCATCATTTGTTCGAAGATATGTGTACATACAGTTGATATAAATTGTACTTAATAATTTTCATAAAGTGAATTTTTAATAAAGATACACATGAAGTTGATAAAAGTTATATTTAATTGCAATAGTACAATAAATTTAATAAAGTGAATTTTTTGAGCAAATAGTTCAAATTTATTTGGTACAAAGTAATATCCTATTGAAATAAATTTTGTTGATGATACATATACACATACATCCTGCATCAAGTCACAAGGCGTAAAGTCCAGTTAGGTTACTTTCATATTATTTATGGTGACCAACGAAGGTCACACCCAAAGAATCGAAGATATTTTGAAGACTGTTTTGAGTCTCCAACCCGTGAAGTGTCGATTAATGTCAAAACCACGATAATGCACCATATCGTATTGAGTTGAGTCTTTGCCAGCCTTTTGCCAAAAATTGGACTTATATTTCTCTACAACCACAGTACTTACCACATTTGCCTCTATGCGTCTTCTGGCTATTCAGCAAACTCAAAAGTCCATTACAGGGCCGCTGTCTTTACACGAGTGAGGAGATAGAAACACTATCGATGTAAAGGTTATATCGTAGAAGACTATGCCGACTGTTTGGAGCAATCGAAAAAGGATTGACAAAAGTGCGTTTAAACGGGCGGGGATTACTTTGAATGAGATGAAATTTGGAATAATAAATAAATAATTCACATTTTACAAATATAGTATATTCAGCTTACTTTTCGATTACAGTAGTATGTATCGTCACACAATTGCAAAATAACGGATGATCCAAAAATAGAATTTATGTTTGTTTTATTGGTTATAATTCAATACATCATATTGCATACATATGGCATAATTTTTTAGCTTTCCGCTCATATAACTAATATTTAACGATTTTATAACCACAACTCAAATTTTGTTTCAATATGAGGCGTTTCTATTATATCATTTTTCCTTCGCCTGTAAATTTATGGAAAGTGATGTTACGTTATTTTTCATTTGAGGTGACAATATGGTGTTTTATGGCACTTTTATGCCCATAGTTATAAAGTGGTACTTATTGTATCATCACAGTCGGTATGGCAGGTAGTATGAGTAATTATTACCTCGGTTAGAAGAGATCTCACAATAAAACTCATTTTTAAAATACATTCGTTCGTTTCACTTGAAATAAAAAGGCAAAAAGTTATTCAGCAAAAGCTGATATGTCTACTTACATATGCATATAGCTGGTTGAGTGAATTTTTTAATTGAGTAAAATGAAATTTGTGCTTGTAAAAAGAGATTGTATGGACGCAAATTTCAATTATAATTTAATTCAATGCCATAATTTCTAGTGATAACACATATTATTCTTTCAAATTATGAAAATATCTGTGTAATAATAGTTGAAATAGGAACTTAAATTTCTAGCAAATATTAAAAAGACTAAAAAAATGGCTGAACAAAATAATAAGAACATCAGGTATCTGTTAATGAAAAAAATTATTAGTTTGAGTTTTCTGTCTCCTATTTGACTTTTATTTACTTCTTTAATCAATATCTAGTATATCTGCCATTATCTTCAATTCCTTTTGAGATTCGTTTTGGCTTACTGGAGATAAGATTGCGGCACGTATCAATTGGAATCTCATACCATGTTTTTCGAACAAAATTCTCTAACTGATCCTTAGATTGGAACGATTGCTTCCCAATCTGTTGCTTTAGCTCCCCCCAAAGGTTTTAAATTGGATTGAAGTCGGGAGATTGAAATGGCCATTTAAGAGAACTCACACCATTGTTCTGGAACCAATCTTTTACCAACGTCGAAGTATGATTAGGATCATTATCCCGCTGAAATTTTCATATTAGTGGCACTTTCCTCAGCATATGGCAGCATCGTGTTTTTCAAGATATCTTTATATACCTATTCATGGTGTCTGAAATACGATGTATTGGTCCTACACCATACATTGAAAAGCAGCCCCAGACCATTTGCATGATTATTCGCGAATTGTAATCTTATCTTCAATTTTCTTTTACGCTATAATGTTATTTTTCTGGCTATCCTGCCAGGTAAACTAGCTCGCTGTAGCCTTCGTAGGGCCACTCGGGAAGATATTATGCTACCAATATCGGCTGATATTATCCTTACAGATATCATCGCCATTCACTTGGGAGCTGCCAGAAACGATTCTTTTACACATGGCTCAAGCAGCTCACTACTTCCGGTCTTTGACCAAGTATCCTCTGGATAGCCAAAGAACATCCGTTCGAAGGCGAAACATCCCCTACATAAGGTTGTGCGCTGGGTTTGGGACCCGCCACGTAAAAAAACACTCCAATGAAAAAGAAAAACCAGCCTCGGATGAGAGACCCCTCTTTTGATGACGACCATGGCAAACGAAATAAGGACTACGATTTGAGGGCATGCACCTGGAAAGTCCGGACCCTTAATTGGGAAGGTGCTGCTGCCCAGCTGGTTGATGTCCTCGCGAAAACAAAGGCTGACATCACCGCCGTCCAAGAAATGCGATGGACGGGACAAGGACAGAGACGAGTAGGTCCTTGTGACATTTACTACAGTGGCCATATAAAGGAGCGCAAGTTTGGTGTTGGATTCGTGGTGGGAGAGAGACTCGTCGGGAGTACTATCATTCACTCCGGTGAATGAACGTCTAGCCACAATCCGCATCAAAGCGAGGTTCTTCAACATATCACTGATTTGCGCCCACGCCCCGACGGAAGAGAAGGACGATGTGACCAAAGATGTCTTTTATGAGTGCTTGGAGCGCACTTATGAGAGCTGTCCCCGCGACGATGTCAAAATCGTGCTTGGCGACTTTAACGCCAGGGTGGGTAAAGAAGGTATCTTTGGCACTACGGTCGGTACATTCAGTCTCCACGACGAAACATCCCCAAGCGGGTTGAGGCTGATCGACTTCGCCGGGGCCCGAAATATGGTTATCTGTAGTACTAGATTCCAGCATAAAAAGATTCATCAAGCTACCTGGCTGTCTCCGGATCGAAAAACTACCAACCAGATCGATCATGTTGTGATAGACGGAAGACACCTCTCCAGTGTTTTAGACGTGCGTGCGCTCCGAGGTCTTAACATCGACTCGGACCACTATCTTGTAGCAGCTAAGATTCGCACCCGCCTCTGTGCAGCAAAAACGCGCGCCAACAAACACAAGGAAGGTTCGACGTCGAGAAGCTGCAATCACAACAGACAGCCGAACGATTTTCTACTCGGCTTGCACTCCTGCTCTCTGAGAGCACTCGTCAACAACTCGGTATAAAGGGAACTGTGGGACGGCATTTCAAACTCCTTACGTACAGCTGCAACCGAAACCATTGGTTTTCGGAAAGTGCAAAAGAACAGCTGGTACGACGAGGAGTGGCGTGTCGCAGCGGAGAGAAAACAGGCTGACTACCTCGCAACGTTACGATCGACCACTACACGTGCGGGATGGGATAGATACCGAGAGTTGAAGAGGGAAGCGAGACGCATTTGCAGACAGAAGAAGAAAGAGGCTGAAATGCGTGAGTACGAAGAGCTTGATAAGCTGGCCGACAGGGGTAATGCTCGAAAATTCTACGAAAAAATGCGGCGGCTTACGGAAGGTTTCAAGACCGGAGCATACTCTTGTAGAACCCCCAAAGGTGATCTAGTCACTGATGCCCAGAGCATACTTAAATTATGGAGGGAACACTTCTCCAGCCTGCTGAATGGCAGTGAACGCACAACACCAGGAGAAGGAGAACCCGATTCCCCAATCGATGACGATGGAGCAGACGTTCCATTACCCGACCATGAAGAAGTTCGAATAGCAATTGCCCGCCTGAAGAACAACAAAGCGGCAGGGGCCGACGGATTGCCGGCCGAGCTATTCAAACACGGCGGCGAAGAACTGATAAGGAGCATGCATCACCTTCTTTGGTCGGACGAAAGCATGCCCAACGATTGGAATTTAAGTGTGCTATGCCCAATCCATAAAAAAGGAGACCCCACAATCTGCGCCAACTACCGTGGATTAGCCTCCTCAACATCGCATATAAGGTTCTATCGAGCGTATTGTGTGAAAGATTAAAGCCCACCGTCAACAAACTGATTGACCTTATCAGTGTGGCTTCAGACCTGGAAAATCAACAACCGACCAGATATTCACCATGCGCCAAATCTTGAAAAGACCCGTGAAAGGAGAATCGACACACACCACCTCTTCGTCGATTTCAAAGCTGCTTTCGACAGCACGAAAAGGAGCTGCCTTTATGCCGCGATGTCTGAATTTGGTATCCCCGCAAAACTAATACGGCTGTGTAAACTGACGTTGAGCAACACCAAAAGCTCCGTCAGGATCGGGAAGGACCCCCCGAGCCGTTCGATACCAAACGAGGTTTCAGACAAGGCGATTCTCTATCGTGCGACTTCTTCAACCTGCTTCTGGAGAAAATAGTTCGAGCTGCAGAACTAAATAGAGAAGGTACCATCTTCTATAAGAGTGTACAGCTGCTGGCGTATGCCGATGATATATTGATATCATCGGCCTCAACACCCGCGCCGTTAGTTCTGCTTTCTCCAGACTGGACAAGGAAGCAAAGAAAATGGGTCTGGCAGTGAACGAGGGCAAAGACGAAATATCTCCTGTCATCAAACAAACAGTCGTCGCACTCGCGACTTGGCTCTCACGTCACTGTTGACAGTCATAACTTTGAAGTTGTAGATAATTTCGTCTATTTAGGAACCAGCATAAACACCACCAACAATGTCAGCCTGGAAATCCAACGCAGGATAACTCTTGCCAACAGGTGCTACTTCGGACTGAGTAGGCAATTGAAGAGTAAAGTCCTCTCTCGACGAACAAAAACCAAACTCTATAAGTCGCTCATAATTCCCGTCCTGCTATATGGTGCAGAGGCTTGGACGATGTCAACAACCGATGAGTCGACGTTACGAGTTTTCGAGAGAAAAATTCTGCGAAAGATTTATGGTCATTTGCGCGTTGGCCACGGTGAATATCGCATTCGAAAGAACGATGAGCTGTACGAGATATACGACGACATTGACATATTTCAGCGAATTGAAAGACAGCTGGCTACGCTGTTGCGAATGGGTCATAATTGTCCGGATGGATGAAAACACTTTGGAAGGACTCAGAGTGGAGAAGTATTCGACTTGGAATATCCCAGTGTCTACGCCAATTAAGAAGAAGAAGAAGGTATCACTGGGTCTTTTTTACCAAGAGTTACGAGCCGTATCCATTGTTGTTGATGTCTTTTTTGGTCGACAGCGAGTTTCAGCATTCTTTTAATATACTTAGGGCATTCTGCACGAAATACAATGAATGGCCTAATGTTTTAACGATATTAAGACGATGTCCTTTTCCTCCAATGTGTGCCTCTGTCTGCAATGCTTTTTTTATCAATGAATACATTTTTAGTTTTAATGAGTCTTAAAGATGGAGCTATACAACCTAAAGAGCAAACTATTACAATAAGTAGCCCGATTTGATGAAAATCTTAAAATAATTAACAATGTACTTATTATTTTGACCACTTAAAAAACGTAGATCAACAATCAATTGCCACCCCCAATAAAAAGAGTGATTTCAGTATTTTCTTTTCACTATAAAAATTGCTACCATATTGAATTTAATAAAATCAACCCATAGTTGTATTCGTACTTCATCAAACATTCAAAATTCAATCATGACTGCAGCCTAAAGGAAATGTAGCGTTATTATTTCGACCATATGTGTATCCTTAAAGGTGCATTTTTTTTAGTAACTATGTGTTCATTTTACATTGCAGCTATATGTTATAGTGATTGCGATATCGCAGATCTGAAAAATGAGCAGATTCTTGAAGAAATTAATGACGTTTGCAAAATTAACTCAATACGATATCTTAAAAACTGAGGGACTAGTTCGTATATATACAGAGAGACGGACGGACGGAAAGACGTACGGATGAACAGACAGACAAACGGACATGGCTAAATCGACTCAGCTCAACATACTTATTATTTATATAACTTTATGCCGACGCTTCCTTCTGCTCACAAAACTCTAATGAAACTTAATATACCTGTTCAGTATTAAAGAACACCTAAGATGTACGTATTTTATTACCATATTAAGATATTTGAAAAAAATATTTTCGCACCAAAATTGGTATTCATTTTTGTTACCTGTTTAACGAAGATTGGTATTAAGCCCATTGATCAATTTCTCCACTGAGAATATCGAATATCTACATCTTATGTATGATTATTTCACCATACAAGCTTCAATGCACCCTTCGTTTAAAACGACGCTTACTGCCTTATCGCTTATGCCAATTCTGGTAATATATTCGGATGTCTCTTAAATTCTGGTGCACTAATTTTTTCGAAGTCATTTAATTTTGAACTTTTGTATGTATTCTTCTTCTTTATTGCGGTAGACGCCGCTTACGAGGTTATAGCCGAGTTAAAAACAGCGCGCCAGTATCGTTCTTTTTCGTTGTATGGACGACAAGTAAACAAAATAATTTGCGGACGGATTTTCGACGAATTTTCATCCGTAACAAATTCATGATGCACCAAGCCAGGAAAATCGAAGAAAACAATGGGCATAACATTGATTTTTGAGTTTTTCCCATTCGGCCGCCATGATTGTTTTGTTGTGATTCAGCCTTTACTTTGTTGAATGTTTCAACGGTAGTCTATAATGCTCATCCATGAATGCGATATTCGGAATAAAGGACCATAAATCTTTCGCAGAACCTTTCTTTTTTTTAACATCGACTCTCGTATGCCTCTGCACCATATCGAGACAAGAATAATGAGTGACTTATTATATACCCAAATTTTCGTATGAATTACTTCGTAAAAACGCCAAAGAAAAAAGTCCCGTGCCTTCTCTAATTAACATTTGGCAATAAATCAATAATGATAACTTTGTTTTTGTTATCGTATTCTTTTCGAACACTGGATATTATTTGAAAATATGCTATACATAAATATTTGCCATAAAGATCTCTCGACCTTCTAAAAAAAGCTTCTTGCCAACGTTAACGCGGCGTGTTTTTGAAAAAAATGTTTTTCACTTTCTTTTGCCCAAATCATGGTTTTTCACTGATTCTTTCGATATTCCAACGATGCCAGTAAGAGCTTTGACTGTTAATTGTCGATTTTCAAGCACCAATCCCATTATTTATTGTTGGTTGATAATCAGTTGATGTTGACCGTCCTGGACGTGGTTCGTCGTCAATAATCTGAATAATTTGTACTAATCACAATCACTTGCTCGTGACAAACAGTTATCAATAAGGCATTTCCCACTATTCGGAACGTTTCGGCACAAGAAATTGGATTCCTCTCATAAAATTTTATGAAACTTCTTTGTTGAATAATTTCACTAATCGTAAAAATCGCCGACGGCACTATGTTCGTCAGAAAGACAGGCGTATACTAAAAATAATCATTAGTTTGATGTGACATTTGGCACAGATGTCTTTGAAAAAAAGTCAAAAAAGAAAAAAACAAGTAAGGAAGCGTTGTTCTGGTGTCACTGAACATTTTTATACTTCTCGCATGATAAAGGATAATCGAGATTTCATTATATTGTCATTTCACATATTTTTCAAACAACCGTATTTTTGTAGAGTTTTATCTCGTTATTATCATTGGTTCCATGTGCGCACCATCATACAGAAAAAGGCATCAGATGGGAATTCAAAATATTACATTGAAGAAGGCGTGGTTAGAACTGACTTCACCCCATATTTTGTACATGTTATCAGGGTAAGACATTATATATCACCATTAAAATCGGTTGAGCAGTTCCCGAGATATGGTTTTGGTCCATAAAGGGGAGGCCACCCATTTTAAATTTTTTAAAAGCCTGGTGGGGGGAGCTTCCTTTTGCCCTTCCCGAAAATTTTTGCGACCTTTTTTGTCGTTAACGACTTTTAGGATTTTAACAAACCCCCAGGGGAGGTCTTATTTGATTTCTTCATTTTTTAACTGTTGGAAATTTTAAAAAAACTTAGAGTTTGGTTTACATAGTATAATAGTTTAATATGTAAAAAAACTTAGTAGGGGGAAAACACTTTCCCAAAAAAATTACTTCCAAAATGCCCCCCCCCAATGCATCCTTTGGCCCCCAAAACACCAATACTTTATTTTTTGGCTTAGTTAAATTAATTTTGGTTTCCCCATTTGTGGGGCATGGGCCATCTTGAACTTTCCCCTTTTCCTGGAGCCAGGAAATTACCAAGTTTATCGATATTTAATTTTTTCCCTTTTCAGCCCCGACGGACGGACAGACGGACGGGCGGGGCGACGGGGGACGGGCGGGGCAGACAAAATCCGGTTTCGACTCTACCGTCCCCGATCCCTTTTGGAAAAACCCAATGTTTTTTTGTTTAGGGCTTTTAAAAAAACCGTTTTAACAAAAAATAAACTCTGTTGAAAATTGTTGCGGGGGTATATAAAAACGGGGTTTTGAAGAGAAAGCCCCGATAACATTTTTCTTGTTTGGAAATGTTTTTTTTCAATTTTTTTTTTGTTGAGAATAAAAATTGGAAAAAAATTTTTTGAGCTTTTAAAAGAAATCCACACTTTTAAGGGGTCATACAACACTTCTTGCTTTTAAAAAATAAGATTATCATAAATAATCCAAAAAATATACGTATATACATAATCAGAAGGGCAAAAAAAATGTCAATGGGGAAAATCAAAATTTTAAAATCAGCCCAGGGAAATTGCGTGTTTTGTAAAAGAAATGCGTTCGGTAAGGGATTCCCTTACCATGTGATTCATTGGGGATATTCATCAAAATTGACTATACAGATAGACTAAAAATATTTAACAAATTTAACAAAATATCATTTATATTAAGTTTATTCAAACAAATAGACCAATAAATAAACAGTTTTCAATGAAATTTTTTTTTCCTTC
>NW_026090948.1:0-11900 GCF_024586455.1 Bactrocera neohumeralis
GAAAAAAAGAAAACAAGAAAACAAAAAATCCAAAAATATGTAAAAAACTAAATAACCTTTTCAAATTGAAAGTTCGTAAATAGTATCTATAATAAAACAAAAAATTAATACAAAAGGTAAAAAAAATTATATAAAAAAGATGCAAAAACAAATAATATATTCATTTTTATTAATAAAAAAACAGAAAGCTTAAAAAAAAATAAAATTTTAAAATAAAATACAAATGTAAATTACAAAAAAAAAAAGTAAAATGCTTTAAAAAAAAAAAACAATGTATGAAATAAAAAATAAAAAAATAATTTAAAAAATAAAAATTTTTAAAAATGGAAATTTTTTAGAAAAAGGGAAAAAACGTTAAAAAAAATTAAAATCAAGGTGAAACCAAAAATTTTAAAAAAATAAATTCATAACGTTCAATTAAAATGCAAATTTTAACCCCAAAAAATACAAAAAATTAAAGAAATTTAAGTCACGTAAAACGAAATTTAAAAAGGGTATAATGGAGGATGGAGTCATGTGTGGTAGTTCATGGGTGAGCAAAGTTCTCTGATCGCCATTCACTTGGGAGTGGCCAGAAAACGATCTTTACATATGACCTGGAGCAGCTCACGACTTCCGGTTGCTGTCTTTGACCAAGCATCCTTTTTAGTTTGATAATATTTTTATTGATTCCAATGACAAAATGTATGAAAAATAATCAAAAAATTTAGCAGGGTTACTTTAGCCTGATATGGCCACCTTGCCTTGACACCCCCCAAACGGTCAAAAACGAGTTGCATGCTGCACGAATGTGAGCTTGTGCAAACAAAATTTTGGCCCATTCACGTACAAGGGAATTTCCGAGCGCATCCATACTGGTTATTATTTTAGTCCGCACCTTGTCCTCTAAAATGAAAAGATGGAAAAGTCCATCGATTTGCACAAGAAATGCGATGGACGGGACGAAAGCGATTGTGTCGACGAAATGAAGCGTGGAACATGATTTTAACCACTTTGGTTAATTTTTCGCTTGTGACGGAGAGAGACTTGCTGAGAACGTCCATTCTTTCCGGTGAATGAAAGTGCTCAACATAAGCACCTTCCAAATATTTTCACGATAATATCGCATTTTACTTTGACACCAGGCTCCGATGAAAAACGACTGAGATCCCATCAGCGGTCATGAGCGCATAGCATCACTTGCGATGGGAAATTACTTCTGGGTGGCCACGATAGGCTTAAATTCTTGGCGACTTTAACGTGTTCGGTCAAGTAAACACGGTCATTTTGAGAGTTTATGAATTCAGCCCACGAGGGAAATGCTTCACATCAGAAAAACACAATGTCTGGAAATCTGCCAGAAGGAAGGTTCAACTCTTTCGCTCTTTCGAGTCTAACTTTTGACTGGTAAGATTGTGTCCTTTTTGAACTAAGGCTTGACCTTTAGCTCATTTTTCAACAGTCGCCGTACTGAACCTGAGGAAACTTCTCAGCTCTGAAGCCATTTGATTGCCACTTTGACGTGGATTTCAGAGAAAGTCGAACTTCACTTTTCGAATCATCTCAGTCGATGACGATGGAACTGACGTTTTATGATGCCCGTATCATTGTAACGATTTAAGTGCGAACAAACATTTTGTTCTGAGATGTTTTAACGAACAATTGCTGCATTGCAGGATTTTCCAGCGAAAATATAAAGCAATCACACTATTACGTTTAAATTCCATCAAAGCATACCCAACTTTTTTAAAAACAATGGAATGATTTGTTATTGGTGTAAATCCATGCGAGTCATAATAATAGTGTGGTAGTTATAAGCCTTGAATTTGGTAACACTTCGATGGAACTTGTATATGTATATATAAAGCACACCGTCAACAAACTACATTTTTTTAAAACCGTTTTAGATCTGGCCACAAAAAACAGATATTAAAACCAATATTTTTGGAAAATAAAACCAATATCACAGTTTAACCAAAAATATTCACATGCGAAAAATATTAGAAAAAATAATTGAAATATTATTAATGATGTCAAAAAACAAATATATATTGAAAAAAAATAAACGAAACGAAAAAAATATTAAGAAAACGGAGTCTAAGGATTTTTAGAAAAATTAAACAATTTAACAAGTATTTTAAAAAAAGCAAAAAAAAACATTTCTAAACATAAAAGTGTATACAGTTACTGACAACAGAACTAATAAAATAAAAGCTAATGAAAAATTTAAAGCAAAGCTGCTATATATACGCGATGATATGGAAAATAAGGACAGACGCCTAGAAATGGTTCTGCTTTTTCCATCCATGGAGAAAGAAACAAAATGCAAATAAGTTTCTACAACGAGGGCAGATGAAGATTTCTGACATCAAACAAACAGAATACATCTTTACTTGGCCACAACTGGTCACAAAAAAATGTCAGGAGACATCTTCAAACCACAAAAACGACTTATTTACAACTACTACAATGGAGAATCTAAGCCAAACCATCGACGGAAGCTGAAAGGATTATCGCAAGGCAAGAAGAATTGCTACAAACCCAACAACAAGAAATGCAACAACCACATGGTCAACATCTACTACAACTTCAAATGAATCAACAACCAAAGTTTTAAAGATTTCACATGTCACCAAGTGACATCATGGACCAATTCCGGCGAATGAAGCCACTAGACGTCCATCACAATCCAAAAGCATTTATTAAAGCGGTCGAAACTAACATTTCTCTTTGCCGCACAGACCAGGAACTCATTCAATATTGTATCAATATTATAGCAAACGAAAAAATACTGGGCACCGCTGGAAAAAGAACGAGAGAGCTGGAGGACAACTCATCGTGGGGAAGCGATTATGTCCAAAATTTACAAGGATCTGTATGATCGCGTAAGCGGGTATTACGCAATTAAAGTAGGACGGTCAAATTAAGTAATCTTAATGAATTATTTATAATTTTTGAAAAAAGGCAGAAATAAATGAAATATACATATTAAACCTTTTAGAACCGGGCATTTACAAACCCGAAAATGTAGATAGGACTTAGGTTGATATATCGTTAGAGAAAATCGATGGGCCATATGGGCACATATAACCGAAACGGAAACATTAAATGATATTATCATAAAGTATTCAAAATTAAAATTGCTTGCAAAGCAAAAGAGCGATAGATTTAGACACTGAAAGTATGTCGATAAAAACAAAACAAAACTACGAAAGGTTCCAAGAAAAATTATAGATTTATGAATATAATAAATTTCAGACTATAGGCAAACCAAACCAACGAACGACAATAGACAACAAACTGGGAACAGTAACAATTACATACGCAGTAATAAATTTTAATCGAAATAATTACAATAACGTGGAATAATTACGGTTACGGGTACAAATAATTCCGCAAACAAAATAATACAAACCAAATTTACCGAGACAAATTAAAAGCTCAATGAGCGTTGATACAATCCAAGTACAAGTCGTTTGTCCAATAGTTCAAATTTGATGGAAATTGGCAATGGTGAAGAAAAAGAAGTAAATTTTTTAACAACGCCTCAAACCTCAACTCCCCATAATAACAGTAACAAATAAGAAATCACAGAATTAAATACTTAATAGATACAGGTTCAACAACTAAAATAAACCAAAACGCCCTATTCAAATTTTTAAAAGGAAAACTTTCCACACCGTTATGCTATGGAACTATCCACGGAATTAACGAAATAAAATATAAAATTGTAACACCTTTTCCGAAAGAATTTAACGTCTTAGGTACTCTTTTTTATCATGGAAAGTAATAGATTTTAATAGCAACAAAACATGAAGCTATTATAGGACAAAATTTTTCTTATTCCTTTTAAAGCTAAAATTGATGTAGAAAAAACATTTATTAATATATTAGGAAACATAATTCATTTTGATCAACGAATTCCTTTATGGAGAAACGCAAATTTGCACACTCGAATTTGTAGTGATATAAAACTTAAACTTGAATCATTTAAATATCGAAGAAAGCCAATCGATAAAAGATCTATTACAAGAATTTAACGAATTATTTTTCAAAGAAGGGAGATAAACTTTTCTTTTTACGCATGAAATCAAACATCAAATTATTACAACAAACGATAGGCCATTTATTCGAAAATTTATAGGTACCCACAAGTTCATGAATTAGAAATACAAAAACAAATAAAAGAAATGTTAGAACGTAATATAATTAGAGAAAACTCAGCTTACAACAGCCCTTGTGGATAGTCCCCAAAAAGCGGATGCAGACGGAAATAAAAATGGCGTATCGTCGTCGATTACAGGAGATTAAATGAAATTACTATTAGCGATAAATTCCCGATCCCTAATATCGATGGGATCATGGATAAACTAGAAGGGCACAATAATTTTCCCTCTGTCGATCTCGAAAGATTTCATCAAATACTGGGAGAGATGAAAACGACAGGAAGAAAACAGCGATTTTCACTCCGTTAGGACATTACGAATTCCTAAGAATGCCATTCGGTCTTAAAATGCTCCATCGACATTCCAACGTCTTATGAACTCAGTACTTCGACATTTTATAAACAAGATATGTTGTATACTTAGACGACATTTTGATTTTTAGTACTTTTGTCAGAACATATAAATAATATGCGGAAAATTTTACAAAACTAAAACAGGCAAAATTGATAATACGTTTAGAAAAATGCAGTTTTTAAAGAAAGAAACAGACTTTTCTAGGTCATATACTAACTCCTGAAGGAATAAACCAAATCCAAATAAAGTTGAAGTTATCCAAAAATTAAAATTAAACTTTCTCAAAAGCAAATAAAATCTTTCTTAGGCATTACCGGCTTTTACAGGAAATTTATAAAAGACTATTCTAAAATAGCTTATCCTATGGTCACATATCTGAAAAAAGATGCAAAATTAACGTTAATAACCTGATTATATAAACTTTTCGGAAAAATTTAAAAATATTATTACAAATCCCCCCATTTTAAGGTATCCAATTTTTACAAAACGATTTAAATTAACTACAGACGCTAACAGCTTTTCTATTGGCGCAGTTCTCACACAAGACACGACCACCCAATTTCATATGCTTCACGCACATTAAATACTCATGAGAAAACTACTCAACCATCGAAAAGGAAACAGATCATCAACCACTTAAATGGCTACAAAAGAAAAATTCTGGTAAGGATATAAATCCAAGACTTCAACGTTGGCTGGTACAATTAGAGAGTACGATGCAAAAATCGATTATATAACCGGTAAAGAAAAATAAAATAGCGGATTTTCTGAGCGAATTAACAGTGATGAATAAACATGGTGAATCTCCGGAAATTTAAATGACCCTTAACAAAATGTTGCAAATAAAAGATTAAACGCTGGTGAACAACAAGACCAAACAATGCTTTCAATAGAAGTCCAAACTAGCCATTTCATGAAGAAAATGTTTATAATCACTTTAACATTCTCAATACAGTCGTAAATCGTTTCAAACAGCAATTAATTTAATCGAAGCAAAAGAAAAAGAAGTAGAAAGTATTTTCAAAAACAAACGCATTTTTATCGATATGAGAGATATTAACTCTCACAACGTCATTAATATTGTAAATAAACATTTTGAAAAAGGTAAGGTCGCTATATATTTTGAACTTAAT
This sequence comes from Bactrocera neohumeralis, assembly GCF_024586455.1. Lineage (NCBI taxonomy): Eukaryota > Metazoa > Arthropoda > Insecta > Diptera > Tephritidae > Bactrocera > Bactrocera neohumeralis. The sequence goes on from NW_026090948.1 coordinate 5,633, forward strand.
GAAAAAAAAAAAAAACATAATGAAGTGGAACAAATACTTTTAAATTCTTTCGCAAACAATCAAAATATTTCTTTTGTATTTTGTACAAACTTTGCCAAAGACATCGAAGTAGGACATTCGGGCATTATTCCAAACTTTACGAGGGAATGAAACAAAGTATATCATCCAGAACTAAAAATTAAAATCCATGAAATAATAAAAATTGTGACATTTTGGCAATGGAGGAAAATATGATAGAAACCCGATCAAAGCTAAATTTCAAATTACCGAAACACCAAATACAGTTAATGAAATTGTTCATATAGATACTTATGTTAACAGTAAACAGTCATTTATAATATTCATCGATAAATTTTCAAAACATGTTATTTCTTTTCATTTACCCGATAGAAATAGTCTAACAATTATCATCATAGATAAAATTAATGAATTTTTGTCAATTAGCGCTATATAAAAAGTTTGTTTCGATAATGATTTAATTCAAAAACCAATCAGAATTTAAATATAGAATTTCATGCCACTAAACCAGATAGCCATACGGGAAATTCAGATGTAGAGAGAATAAATAATACTCTACCGAACGTAAGAACCCTAAATTTAGAAGAAAAGTTCCAATTACTATTCAAATGTGTAAAAGCCGTAAAACTTTATAACATTTCATTTCATACCACAATAAAAAGCTACTCCTTTAGATGTTCAAAACAACAAAGTTAATCATAGCATAATTAAAAATCGGTTAGAAGAAGCAAAATTGAAGATCATTTCTAAACATAACAGAAGAAAGGAAAATTACCTAGAAAAAAAGAGAGAAGGTTTCATTCGAAATTATAAAAGCGTTAGACATAAAGAAGAACCAAAATTTATTAAAAGAAATCTAGAAAACGTACATACCTCAAATATTAAACGCCCTTTTAAATTTGCAAACGACAACAATGATAATAGAAACTCTAACGACAATTAGCCCATTTTAAAAACAAAAATCTATCCCCTCTTATGCGGCATCTCACAACTTCAACATCAAAAAAAGCTGATAAGCCGTTGGATTTCTTTGAACGAAAGTTGAAAATACTATAATTCAGGTAAAGAAAATAATGAAAAAAAGCGTGGGGTGCACTATAAATCAGCTCTGAAAAACGCCCCACCATTTTTTCAATAATAATATTTTTTTATTTTTTTATTTTCCATATTAAATTATTTTTGAATTTTAGTTTACGTTATCGTCAAAACGTCTTTTTAGTTATTTATACTATATTTTTACTGTTGATGTTTTATTTCTTTTGTTATTTGCATACAACTTTTGATTATACTTAATTTCGGTGTGCAAAGGTTCCGCGTCCTTAATTTTTATTGTCTGTTCATTTGTATATTGTTTGGTTTATTTTCAGGCATCCAGTATCAACGAGTCAACATTATTAGCCAGCTACAATGTCGCATATCGAGTTGCTAAAGCTGGGAAACCATACAATTGCCGAACATCTTATTTTGCCAGCGGCACTTGGATATGGTTGAAATTATGGTCAGAGCAGGAGAAAACAAACTAAGAAAAATACCTTTCTTGCAATACTATTTCACGCAGAATATACGATATGGCCAAGGATATTCCAGAACAAAGTAGTCGAAAAAATTAAAGAATAGCCAATATTTTTTGCTTTGCAGTTCGATGAATCTGAATGTTTCGACTGTGCACAGATTTGTAGTATTTGTGCGCTTTGAAGCAGATGTCAGTATTACGGAAGAAGAAATCTTATTTTGCAAAGCACTTCCTGCGGAAACACCATGCTGGCCAGTGTTTGTACGATATATTTTTAGAAAGCACTTGCGACTACGATATTGATTAAAAATGTGATTGGCAAAAATAGCGGACTCATTTGTAAAATTAAAATCGATAATACCAACATTTCCTGGACACACTGTTTTCTTCATCGACAGGCTCTAGCTGCTAAGGTAGTACCTTCTGATTTAAAATGACGTGCTTTCAAGGGAGGTAATAAAATTGTGAATTCTATCAAAGGTAAAGCTGCAAACCCTGGCTATTCAGAACTGTTTGTGAAGATATGGGCTCGCTTCATCAAAATCTCCTTATCACACAGAGGTGGGTGGATATCCAAAGGAAAGGTATTGACAAGAGTTCTGGAACTGAGAGCTGAATTGTTAATGTTCTTGGCAAGATGCAAAATCAGAATATGCCAACGTTTTTTCTGGACCTATTTGGCTCTTGAAATTAGCATTTTTGGCAGATCTTAGCCACCTTAACAATTTGAACCACCAAGAACCATCCAGGAAGAGAAGAAAAATATTTTTTAACAGCTAAAGATAAAGTAAAAGCATTTCACGCAAAAACTTCGTTTGTGGTCAGACCTTTTCTGCAAAACAAAATGTTTGAGTCTTTTCCGTGTTCCGAAGATTGTTGAAGATAGCACGTAACCAAAGTTTTGCAATATCGGCCTATATTCATGCATGATACAAAGCTTGCATAATTTACAAGAGAAACATTTGACATACTTTCCAGACTTGCACTCTGAACCTGACAATGGGCGTAGATGGATTTTAAACCCTTTTGGGCAAATCAGATCTGGCTGATGTCAACACAAAATGAAAGAATGTCTTCTAGAATAAGCTACTGATGGCAAGCTTAAATGAATTTATTCGCAGTGTCGACGTATTTGGACAAAAAGAAAACACGAATATCCAGAGCTGGTACGCGGAAGCTCTTAAATTACCAGCGCCATTCGCCACTTCATACTTGTGTGAATTGACATTTTCTTCAATGGTGGATATTAAAATAAAAAAAAGAAATAGACTGCAAATTAGAAAATGATTTAATTAATAATGTTCCAAAAATAACACCTAATGAAATATTAGATTTAGAAAAGTTCTTAAGAATTAGAAAATGTATTGTGTCACTTTTTTCCAGCCGGAAATATCTTCTTCTGGTGGGCCATGTTTGTTAAGCTCCGCTGCAAACTGCTTGCAAAGCGCATCGCTTTTGACTTTATCGCCTTTTACAAAGCCACGGGCGATGTCGTTATGGGCTTCCATGAATTGGATAATTATTGCATCCTGCCTGCATTCTTATAGTTTTCCCTTTAAAAAATATCACATTTCACTTAACAATTTTTTTATAATCAAAATTAACTATTTTATAATCCTTTTTTGTTCAAAACTTAAACATTTAATTACACTTACATGTTCGCGCAACAAATTCCCAAGTTTGAAGGCCTTTACTTTCAATAGTGAAATAAGGTCTTATTTCAAAAAGGCTTTATTACACTTCGAAAGAGAAATAAAGCCTTTATGAAAATTTACTCCAATTGTGCAATAAAGCCTTTTTTTTTTTTTTATTAAACATAAATGACAACCAACTACCGATATGATTGGGGTTATCACGAAGATTTGATTTCCGGCTGTGCGTCCACCCCCGCACCCATCCGCGTCCGCCGGTTCGTGCGTCCGCGCACATCCGCGCCGCCGCCCGCGCCCGCGCCCACGACCATCCACCGGACCATTTTCAAGTTTTTAAGTAAATAATTGAAGAACACACGTTCATAATTTTTTATATTTATGATTTATTGTGATCAAAATTGTACTATTTTACATTAAATAGAACACTTTTTTTTTTAAACTAAACAACATATAATTATTTCTTCCTTGTTATTGTAATACAATAACATCGTCATCTTAATTCCCTGAATAGTTTTAATTGTTTTTGCTTTTTTTCGTTTTTGATACTTTTGTTACACTGTTAAATTTTTTGTTTTTCTTGTTGTTGATAACAGCATTTCGTTTACTAAACTCTTTTATAATGTCGGTCGTATTCAGTCATTTGTTAAACCATGTGTTGTTCAATTAGTTCTTAAAATCGTGAAAATGGAAAGTGATGATATACTTGTTTATAATATAATTTGGTTTGAGGAAAACCAGCAAAATTATTACATATTCAACAGAGGGACAAATTTATAAATTTAAATATTCTCAAAACAATACAAAATATTATAATTGTTATCAAATGGATGTCCCGTCAATATTGCCGTGGATTTGAACAATGCAATACATTGCCGTAAAACAAATAAAAACTTAGTGCATGTCCATGAGGCCTAAAATGAAGTTATAAAGAAATTAAGTTTAATTAACTCTATTAAATTCGGAATGCTTAATAGAATGTCATTGAAAAGATGAAGTGTTCGTCTCATCATAGAATTGCAAAAAGGCTAAAAAGTCTGCTCATTTGGTTGAATTTGGGAAAATGCGAAGGCAATTAATAAACATAAAATCGGAACCCTTGCCAAAAGCACCTCAAAATTTCCATGACATAATTTCAATTTTTGAAAACCCAGAAATTCGCAAGAATTATACAAATTCAAAATAAGACAATGATTTTCCATTCTATCGTGGTACGGTGATTAAAGAGGATTTCGGTTACTCAATTTTTGTGTCCCCTACAATGTGTAACTCAATAATGAATATGCCTACTGGCGAACCACGTCATTATTTAATAGATGGGACTTTTGGTGTAGTACCGATAAGTAGTTCCAATAGCTTTAAGCAGCTGCTAATATTTCATATTGCTCATAATGAACATGTAAGTATCCTTTTTTTATATATTGTTGAGGTTAAATTAATATTTGTACATTTTTTTTTAGACATTTCCTTTTATCTACATTTAATGTCAAACAAATCTTTTGAATGCATATATCAATGTACTACAATACATCCAAAGTAATATTTTTGACATGAAGCCCACAAAATTCACCACGGATTTTTGAGTATGGCTTAAGAAAACATTCTGCCAGATTTATCCACAAACAAAATTAAAGACATGTTGGTTTCATTTACACAAACTGTTCTGAAGGAAATATAATAAAAATATAATAACACTCCCCGTTTTAAGAAATAACATATGCCTTAAAGGCCTTATTTCACAAGGCGCTATTGCACCTGCCGAATCGGGGAAGTGGAACATAGAAACACCAAATGTCGGATTGAAAGTGAATTTGCTGAATATTCACTCGAAGTGAATCACAGAACCTGCCTGTATGTATGTATATGTATGTAAAGACGAATTGTAATTCGCGTAGATGCAAATGTTTCTTTTTAAATCGCTGCTGGGCCACCAACGCCACCAACTTTCATTTGACGGTGTTATTATTTGCTTGGCTGTTGTTGTTAGCGTTGTTGCCATTATAGTAGTTTTATGCAAACATATGTAGTTCTTCCCGATGTTCTATCGGATTTGGCGGAACTGGTTCCTCCCACTCTCCCAATTCGGTATAATATTCGCAGCACGATATGGTCGCAATTTCATGGTACTTGCTTCTTGCGATTGATACGTTCCATATGAAGCTCACCAATAGGTTGTCCAGGACAGATAAGCTCAGTGAATTACGGCTCAATAGGAAAGGTAGGATCGCAACGCATGTCTTAACGACGGTAGCCCTATCATTTTTCATCTTTGCGCATAACACGATGGAACCAGTCAATTATTTCGCACAACTGGTAACGCTTTGGTCTGCAAGGTGGGTGTTGAGTGTTTAGATATATATTAGAAAGTATGTAAATTCAATTTTGCTCGAAACCTACCCAACAGCTTGATAAACCTGACCAGCAGTATCGATCCTAAGCGCAATTGACAATACATGTACAACATCGAATGTGCTCACTGCAGTATTTGCTCTTAAAAGTTGCTTCCATCCTCCAAGCACAATGCTCATTGGTTTGATACCACAATTTAAACTGACAAATAATCAAAACGTTCTACACCAGCTTCTTTGGTGATTCTAAAAAAATTAAAAATACATGGTAAATCTTTTGGAAATAAACTTTTTTAGCTACCTAGCAAATGTGACGTGCACCTTCCACGAGCACGCGTCATTGCTATTTAAAAATCCAGCCAACCGATCCGTTATTTATCGTCCCACAGGAAGTTATAAACACTTCTTCTAGATTCAAATAACTAAATAAACCATCGTAAAGGATTGTACCATGAAATAAACTCAAATTGTCTCAGTAAAAAACCTCCGATACGATGGCAAAAATTTAAATATGGCTGTTAATGAGCATAATCTGGACCCACTATTCAGCATGGATTGCTTACTTCACTGTAACATTTTTCTGTCGTGAACATTTATTAACTTACCACAGTTAAAAAGAGGCATAAATAAAAAACCAAATTTTTCATGTATTTGCTCATATTGTTCTCATCTTCAGAATATGTATTAAAAAAAAAAATTTTTTTGTTTCAGCTTATATATGAAACCAATATTTTTAAAAT
>NW_026090949.1:0-7360 GCF_024586455.1 Bactrocera neohumeralis
ATTGAAATACTTTAAATTATTAATTTAACATCTTTATGTTAATTCACCTCTTCATCTTACTGAAGTTGACATAAAGCCATAACGGCAGTGCATTTGGAAGAATTCGACAATCTTATATTCAGGTATAAAGTCCATTTTCTTTTATATACACATTAAGCAGTCGATATTGAGTTGCTTTTAATCAATAATTTAACATATTTAAGTTAATTAACCTTCTTCATCTTACTGAAGTTGTTATAAAGCCATAACGGCAGTGCATTTGGAAGAATTCGACAATCTTATATTCAGGTACAAAGTCGATTTTCTTGTATATACACATTTAGCAGTCGATATTGAAATACTTTAAATCATTAATTTAACATCTTTAAGTTAATTTACCTTTTTCATCTTACTGAAGTTGACATAAAGCCATAACGGCAGTGCATTTGGAAAAATTCGACAATCTTATATTCAGGTATAAAGTCGATTTTCTTGTATATATTCAGGTGTGAAGTCGATTTTCTTGTATATACACATTAAGCAGTCGATATTGAGTTGCTTTAAATCATTAATTTAACATCTTTAAGTTAATTTACCTTCTTCATCTTACTGAAGTTGACATAAAACATAACGGCAGTGCATTTGCACGTTATCGACCACCTTATATTCAGGTGTAAAGTCGATTTTCTTGTATATACACATTTAGCAGTCGATATTGAGTTGCTTTAAATCATTAATTTAACATCTTTAAGTTAATTTACCTTCTTCATCTTACTGAAGTTGACATAAAGCCATAACGGCAGTGCATTTGGAAAAATTCGACAATCTTATATTCAGGTATAAAGTCGATTTTCTTGTATATACACATTAAGCAGTCGATATTGAAAGTTGCTTTAAATCATTAATTTAACATCTTTAAGTTAATTTACCTTCTTCATCTTACTGAAGTTGACATAAAGCCATAACGGCAGTGCATTTGGAAGAATTCGACAATCTTATATTCAGGTATAAAGTCGATTTTCTTGTATATACACATTTAGCAGTCGATATTGAGTTGCTTTAAATCATTAATTTAACATCTTTAAGTTAATTTACCTTCTTCATCTTACTGAAGTTGACATAAAGCCATAACGGCAGTGCATTTGGAAGAATTCGACAATCTTATATTCAGGTATAAAGTCGATTTTTGTATATACACATTAAGCAGTCGATATTGAGTTGCTTTAAATCATTAATTAAACATCTTTAAGTTAAATTACCTTCTTCATCTTACTGAAGTTGACATAAAGCCATAACGGCAGTGCATTTGGAAGAATTCGACAATCTTATATTCAGGTATAAAGTCGATTTTCTTGTATACACATTTAGCAGTCGATATTGAGTTGCTTTAAATCATTAATTTAACATCTTTAAGTTAATTTACCTTCTTCATCTTACTGAAGTTGACATAAAGTCCATAACGGCAGTGCATTTGGAAGAATTCGACAATCTTATATTCAGGTATAAAGTCCATTTTCTTGTATATACACATTAAGCAGTCGATATTGAGTTGCTTTAAATCATTAATTTAACATATTTAAGTTAATTTACCTTCTTCATCTTACTGAAGTTGACATAAAGCCATAACGGCAGTGCATTTGGAAGAATTCGACAATCTTATATTCAGGTATAAAGTCGATTTTCTTTTATATACACATTAAGCAGTCGATATTGAGTTGCTTTAAATCATTAATTTAACATCTTTAAGTTAATTTACCTTCTTCATCTTACTGAAGTTGACATAAAGCCATAACGGCAGTGCATTTGGAAGAATTCGACAATCTTATATTCAGGTATAAAGTCGATTTTCTTGTATATACACATTTAGCAGTCGATATTGAGTTGCTTTAAATATCATTAATTTAACATCTTTAAGTTAATTTACCTTCTTCATCTTACTGAAGTTGACAAATAATCCATAACGGCAGTGCATTTGGAAGAATTCGACAATCTTATATTCAGGTATAAAGTCGATTTTCTTGTATATACACATTTAGCAGTCGATATTGAGTTGCTTTAAATCATTAATTTAACATCTTTAGTTAATTTACCTTCTTCATCTTATTGAAGTTGACATAAAGCCATAACGGCAGTGCATTTGGAAGAATTCGACAATCTTATATTCAGGTATAAAGTCGATTTTCTTGTATATACACATTTAGCAGTCGATATTGAGTTGCTTTAAATCATTAATTTAACATATTTAAGTTAATTTACCTTCTTCATCTTACTGAAGTTGACATAAAGCCATAACGGCAGTGCATTTGGAAGAATTCGACAATCTTATATTCAGGTAAAAAGTCGATTTTCTTGTATATACACATTTAGCAGTCGATATTGAGTTGCTTTAAATCATTAATTTAACATCTTTAAGTTAATTTACCTTCTTCATCTTACTGAAGTTGACATAAAGCCATAACGGCAGTGCATTTGGAAGAATTCGACAATCTTATATTCAGGTATAAAGTCGATTTTCTTGTATATACACATTTAGCAGTCGATATTGAGTTGCTTTAAATCATTAATTTAACATCTTTAAGTTAATTTACCTTCTTCATCTTACTGAAGTTGACATAAAGCCATAACGGCAGTGCATTTGGAAGAATTCGACAATCTTATATTCAGGTATAAAGTCGATTTTCTTGTATATACACATTTAGCAGTCGATATTGAGTTGCTTTAAATCATTAATTTAACATCTTTAAGTTAATTTACCTTCTTCATCTTACTGAAGTTGACATAAAAGCCATAACGGCAGTGCATTTGGAAGAATTCGACAATCTTATATTCAGGTATAAAGTCGATTTTCTTGTATATACACATTTAGCAGTCGATATTGAGTTGCTTTAAATCATTAATTTAACATATTTAAGTTAATTTACCTTCTTCATCTTACTGAAGTTGACATAAAGCCATAACGGCAGTGCATTTGGAAGAATTCGACAATCTTATATTCAGGTATAAAAGTCGATTTTCTTGTATATACACATTTAGCAGTCGATATTGAGTTGCTTTAAATCATTAATTTAACATCTTTAAGTTAATTTACCTTCTTCATCTTACTGAAGTTGACATAAAGCCATAACGGCAGTGCATTTGGAAGAATTCGACAATCTTATATTCAGGTATAAAGTCGATTTTCTTGTATATACACATTTAGCAGTCGATATTGAGTTGCTTTAAATCATTAATTTAACATCTTTAAGTTAATTTACCTTCTTCATCTTATTGAAGTTGACATAAAGCCATAACGGCAGTGCATTTGGAAGAATTCGACAATCTTATATTCAGGGGTAAAGTCGATTTTCTTGTATATACACATTTAGCAGTCGATATTGAGTTGCTTTAAATCATTAATTTAACATCTTTAAGTTAATTTACCTTCTTCATCTTACTGAAGTTGACATAAAGCCATAACGGCAGTGCATTTGGAAGAATTCGACAATCTTATATTCAGGTATAAAGTCGATTTTCTTGTATATACACATTAAGCAGTCGATATTGAGTTGCTTTAAATCATTAATTTAACATCTTTAAGTTAATTTACCTTCTTCATCTTACTGAAGTTGACATAAAGCCATAACGGCAGTGCATTTGGAAGAATTCGACAATCTTATATTCAGGTATAAAGTCGATTTTCTTGTATATACACATTAAGCAGTCGATATTGAGTTGCTTTAAATCATTAATTTAACATCTTTAAGTTAATTTACCTTCTTCATCTTACTGAAGTTGACATAAAGCCATAACGGCAGTGCATTTGGAAGAATTCGACAATCTTATATTCAGGTATAAAGTCGATTTTCTTGTATATACACATTTAGCAGTCGATATTGAGTTGCTTTAAATCATTAATTTAACATATTTAAGTTAATTTACCTTCTTCATCTTACTGAAGTTGACATAAAGCCATAACGGCAGTGCATTTGGAAGAATTCGACAATCTTATATTCAGGTATAAAGTCGATTTTCTTGTATATACACATTTAGCAGTCGATATTGAGTTGCTTTAAATCATTAATTTAACATCTTTAAGTTAATTTACCTTCTTCATCTTACTGAAGTTGACATAAAGCCATAACGGCAGTGCATTTGGAAGAATTCGACAATCTTATATTCAGGTATAAAGTCGATTTTCTTGTATATACACATTAAGCAGTCGATATTGAGTTGCTTTAAATCATTAATTTAACATCTTTAAGTTAATTTACCTTTTCATCTTACTGAAGTTGACATAAAGCCATAACGGCAGTGCATTTGGAAGAATTCGACAATCTTATATTCAGGTATAAAGTCCGATTTTCTTGTATATACACATTAAGCAGTCGATATTGAGTTGCTTTAAATCATTAATTTAACATCTTTAAGTTAATTTACCTTCTTCATCTTACTGAAGTTGACATAAAGCCATAACGGCAGTGCATTTGGAAGAATTCGACAATCTTATATTCAGGTATAAAGTCGATTTTCTTGTATATACACATTAAGCAGTCGATATTGAGTTGCTTTAAATCATTAATTTAACATCTTTAAGTTAATTTACCTTCTTCATCTTACTGAAGTTGACATAAAGCCATAACGGCAGTGCATTTGGAAGAATTCGACAATCTTATATTCAGGTATAAAGTCGATTTTCTTGTATATACACATTAAGCAGTCGATATTGAGTTGCTTTTAAATCATTAATTTAACATCTTTAAGTTAATTTACCTTCTTCATCTTACTGAAGTTGACATAAAGCCATAACGGCAGTGCATTTGGAAGAATTCGACAATCTTATATTCAGGTATAAAGTCGATTTTCTTGTATATACACATTTAGCAGTCGATATTGAGTTGCTTTAAATCATTAATTTAACATTTTAGTTAATTTACCTTCTTCATCTTTACTGAAGTTGACATCCAGAAGTTGATACTGAAGTTGACATAAAGCCATAACGGCAGTGCATTTGGAAGAATTCGACAATCTTATATTCAGGTAAAAAGTCGATTTTCTTGTATATAAACATTCAGCAGTCGATATTTAGATGCTTTAAATCATTAATTTAACGTTAATTTACCTTCTTCATCTTACTGAAGTTGACATAAAGCCATAACGGCAGTGCATTTGGAAGAATTCGACAATCTTATATTCAGGTATAAAGTCGATTTTCTTGTATATACACATTTAGCAGTCGATATTGAGTTGCTTTAAATCATTAATTTAACATCTTTAAGTTAATTTACCTTCTTCATCTTACTGAAGTTGACATAAAGCCATAACGGCAGTGCATTTGGAAGAATTCGACAATCTTATATTCAGGTATAAAGTCGATTTTCTTGTATATACACATTTAGCAGTCGATATTGAGTTGCTTTAAATCATTAATTTAACATCTTTAAGTTAATTTACCTTCTTCATCTTACTGAAGTTGACATAAAGCCATAACGGCAGTGCATTTGGAAGAATTCGACAATCTTATATTCAGGTATAAAGTCGATTTTCTTGTATATACACATTTAGCAGTCGATATTGAGTTGCTTTAAATCATTAATTTAACATCTTTAAGTTAATTTACCTTCTTCATCTTACTGAAGTTGACATAAAGCCATAACGGCAGTGCATTTGGAAGAATTCGACAATCTTATATTCAGGTATAAAATTTTCTTGTATATACATTTAGCAGTCGATATTGAATTGCTTTAAATCATATTTAACATCTTTTTTTTAAGCAGTCGATATTGAGTTGACATAAAGCTTAAAATGCATTAATTTAACATCTTTAATATACACATTTTAAGTCGATATTACCTTAACATATTTAAGTTAATTTCATCTTACTGAAGTTGACATAAAGCCATAACGGCAGTGCATTTGGAAGAATTCGACAATCTTATATTCAGGTATAAAGTCGATTTTCTTGTATATACACATTTAGCAGTCGATATTGAAGTGTCTTAAATCATTAATTTAACATATTTAAGTTAATTTACCTTTTTCATCTTACTGAAGTTTGAATTCGACAATCTTATAAGCCATAACGGTCGATATTGAGTTGCTTTAAATCATTAATTTAACATCTTTAAGTTAATTTACCTTCTTCATTCGAATATCTCATAGTCAAGTAAAAAGTCGATTTTCTTGTATATACACATTAAGCAGTCGATATTGAGTTGCTTTAAATCATTAATTTAACATCTTTAAGTTAATTTACCTTCTTCATCTTACTGAAGTTGACATAAAGCCATAACGGCAGTGCATTTGGAAGAATTCGACAATCTTATATTCAGGTGTAAAGTCGATTTTCTTGTATATACACATTTAGCAGTCGATATTGAGTTGCTTTAAATCATTAATTTAACATCTTTAAGTTAATTTACCTTCTTCATCTTACTGAAGTTGACATAAAGCCATAACGGCAGTGCATTTGGAAGAATTCGACAATCTATATTCAGGTATAAAGTCGATTTTCTTGTATATACACATTAAGCAGTCGATATTGAGTTGCTTTAAATCATTAATTTAACATATTTAAGTTAATTAACCTTCTTCATCTTACTGAAGTTGACATAAAGCCATAACGGCAGTGCATTTGGAAGAATTCGACAATCTTATATTCAGGTAAAAAGTCGATTTTCTTGTATATACACATTTAGCAGTCGACATTGAGTTGCTTTAAATCATTAATTTAACATCTTTAAGTTAATTTACCTTCTTCATCTTACTGAAGTTGACATAAAGCCATAACGGCAGTGCATTTGGATGAATTCGACAATCTTATATTCAGGTATAAAGTCGATTTTCTTGTATATACACATTTAGCAGTCGATATTGAGTTGCTTTAAATCATTAATTTAACATCTTTAAGTTAATTTACCTTCTTCATCTTACTGAAGTTGACATAAAGCCATAACGGCAGTGCATTTGGAGAATTCGACAATCTTATATTCAGGTATAAAGTCGATTTTCTTGTATATACACATTAAGCAGTCGATATTGAGTTGCTTTAAATCATTAATTTAACATCTTTAAGTTAATTTACCTTCTTCATCTTACTGAAGTTGACATAAAGCCATAACGGCAGAGCATTTGGAAGAATTCGACAATCTTATATTCAGGTGTAAAGTCGATTTTCTTGTATATACACATTAAGCAGTCGATATTGAGTTGCTTTAAATCATTAATTTAACATCTTTAAGTTAATTTACCTTCTTCATCTTACTGAAGTTGTTATAAAGCCATAACGGCAGTGCATTTGGAAGAATTCGACAATCTTATATTCAGGTATAAAGTCCATTTTGATTTTCTTTATATACACATTAAGGCGATATTGAGTGTTTAAATCATTATTTTAAAATCTTTT
>NW_026090950.1:0-10073 GCF_024586455.1 Bactrocera neohumeralis
ACCTTAATATAAGCTTGTGAAGTTGTTCCATATACACTGTCGCTATTTCTGTAGGACAACTCTATGACAACTCCAATAACATCAAAACGGGTAATTAGCAAATCGCTATCGATTGCTTAATGTGTATGTACTAAAAAATCGATTCTACACCTTAATATAAGATTGTGAAATTGCTCCAAATACACTGTTGCTATTGCTATAGGACAACTCTATGACAACTCCACTAACATCAAAACGGCTAGTTAGCATAAATATGTAAAGTTCATATTTCTACGCAACTTGATATCGATTGCTTAATGTGTATGTATCAAAAAATCGATTCTACACCTTAATATAAGCTTGTGAAGTTGTTCCATATACACTGTCGCTATTGCTATAGGACAACTCTATGACAACTCCAATAACATCAAAACGGGTAATTAGCAAAAATATGTAAAGTTCATATTTTTACGCAACTTGATATCGATTGCTTAATGGGTATGTATCAAAAAATAGATTCTACACCTTAATATAAGATCGTGAAATTGCTCCAAACACACTGTCATTAGGGCTATACGACAACTCTATGACAACTCCAATAACATCAAAACGGCTAATTAGCAGAAATATGTAAAGTTCATATTTTTACGCAACTTGGTATCGATTGCTTAATGTGTATGTACCAAAAAATCAGTTCTACACCTTAATATAAGATTGTTAAATTGCTCCAAATACACTGTCGCTATTACTATAAGACAACTCTATGACAACTCCCATAACATCAAAACGGCGAGTTAGCATAAATATGTAAAGTTCATATGTTTACGCAACTTGATATCGATTGCTTAATGTGTATGCACCAAAAAATCAATTCTAGACCTTAATATAAAATTGTGAAATTGCTCCAAATACACTGTCGTTATGGCTATACGACAACTCTATGATACTCCAATAACATCAAAACGGCTAATTAGCATAAATGTGTAAAGTTCATATTTTTACGCATCTTGATATCGATTGCTTAATGTGTATGTACTAAAAAATCGATTCTACGCCTTAATTTAGGATTGTTAAATTGTTCGAAATACGCTGTCGCTATTGCTATAGGACAACTCTATGACTCCAATAACATCAAAACGGCTTCTTCTTCTTCTTAATTGGTGTAGACACCGCTTACGCGATTATAGCCGAGTTAACAACAGCGCGCCAGTCGTTTCTTCTTTTCGCTACGTGGCGCCAATTGGATATTCCAAGCGAAGCCAGGTTCTTCTCCACTTGGTCCTTCCAACGGAGTGGAGGTCTTCCTCTTCCTCTGCTTCCCCCGGCCCGTACTGCGTCGAATACTTTCTGAGCTGGAGTGTTTTCATCCATCCGGACAACATGACCTAGCCAGCGTAGCCGCTGTCTTTTAATTCGCTGAACTATGTCAATGTCGTCGTATATCTCGTACAGCTCATCGTTCCATCGGATGCGATATTCGCCGTGGCCAATGCGCAAAGGACCATAAATCTTTCGCAGAATTTTTCTCTCGAAACTCATGTAACGTCGACTCATCGGTTGCTGTCATCGCCCAAGCCTGCACCATATATAGCAGGACGGGAATTATGAGCGACTTATATAGTTTAGCTTTTGTTCGTCGAGAGAGGACTTTACTTTGCAATTGCCTACTCAGTCCGAAGTAGCACCTGTTGGCAAGAGCAATCCTGCGTTGGATTTCCAGGCTGACATTATTAGTGGTGTTAATGCTGGTTCCTAAAATAGACGAAATTATCTACAACTTCAAAGTTATGACTGTCAACAGTGACGTGAGAGCCAAGTCGCGATTGCGACGACTGTTTGTTTGATGACAGGAGATATTTCGTTTTGCCCTCGTTCACTACCAGACCCATTTTCTGTGCTTCCTTGTCCAGCCTAGAGAAAGCAGAACTAACGGCGCGGGTGTTGGGGCCGATGATATCAATATCGTCGGCATACGCCAGCAGCTGTACACTCTTATAGAAGATGGTACCTTCTCTGTTTAGTTCTGCAGCTCGAACTATTTTCTCCAGGAGCAGGTTGAAGAAGTCGCATGATAGGGAGTCGCCTTGTCTGAAACCTCGTTTGGTATCGAACGGCTCGGAGAGGTCCTTCCCGATCCTGACGGAGCTTTTCGTGTTGTTCAACGTCAGTTTACACAGTCGTATTAGTTTTTCGGGGATACCAAATTCAGACATCGCGGCATAAAGGCAGCTCCTTTTCGTGCTGTCGAAAGCAGCTTTGAAATCGACGAAGAGGTGGTGTGTGTCGATTCTCCTTTCACGGGTCTTTTCCAAGATTTGGCGCATGGTGAATATCTGGTCGGTTGTTGATTTTCCAGGTCTGAAGCCACACTGATAAGGTCCAATCAGTTTGTTGACGGTGGGCTTTAATCTTTCACACAATACGCTCGATAGAACCTTATATGCGATATTGAGGTGGCTAATCCCACGGTAGTTGGCGCAGATTGTGGGGTCTCCTTTTTTATGGATTGGGCATAGCACACTTAAATTCCAATCGTTGGGCATGCTCTCGTCCGACCATATTTTACAAAGAAGCTGATGCATGCTCCCTATTAGTTCTTCGCCGCCGTGTTTGAATAGCTCGGCCGGTAGGCCGTCGGCCCCTGCCGCTTTGTTGTTCTTGAGGCGGGCAATTGCTATTCGAACTTCTTCATGGTCGGGTAATGGAACGTCTGCTCCATCGTCATCGATTGGGGAATCGGGTTCTCCTTCTCCTGGTGTTGTGCGTTCACTGCCATTCAGCAGGCTGGAGAAGTGTTCCCTCCATAATTTAACTATGCTCTGGGCATCAGTGACTAGATCACCTTTGGGGGTTCTACAAGAGTATGCTCCGGTCTTGAAACCTTCTGTAAGCCGCCGCATTTTTTCGTAGAATTTTCGAGCATTACCCCTGTCGGCCAGCTTATCAAGCTCTTCGTACTCACGCATTTCGGCCTCTTTCTTCTTCTGTCTGCAAATGCGTCTCGCTTCCCTCTTCAACTCTCGGTATCTATCCCATCCCGCACGTGTAGTGGTCGATCGTAACGCGGCGAGGTAGGCAGCCTGTTTTCTCTCCGCTGCGACACGGCACTCTTCGTCGTACCAGCTGTTCTTTTGCTCTTTCCGAAAACCAATGGTTTCGGTTGCAGCTGTACGTAAGGAGTTTGAAATGCCGTCCCACAGTTCCCTTATACCGAGTTGTTGATGAGTGCTCTCAGAGAGCAGGAGTGCAAGCCGAGTAGAGAATCGTTCGGCTGTCTGTTGTGATTGCAGCTTCTCGACGTCGAACCTTCCTTGTGTTTGTTGGCGTGCGTTTTTTGCTGCACAGAGGCGAGTGCGAATCTTAGCTGCAACAAGATAGTGGTCCGAGTCGATGTTAGGACCTCGGAGCGCACGCACATCTAAAACACTGGAGACGTGTCTTCCATCTATCACAACATGATCGATCTGGTTGGTAGTTTTTCGACCCGGAGACAGCCAGGTAGCTTGATGAATCTTCTTGTGCTGGAATCTAGTACTACAGATAACCATATTTCGGGCCCCGGCGAAGTCAATCAGCCTCAACCCATTTGGGGATGTTTCGTCGTGTAGGCTGAATTTACCGACCGTAGTGCCAAATATACCTTCTTTGCCCACCCTGGCGTTAAAGTCGCCAAGCACGATTTTGACATCGTGGCGGGGGCAGCTCTCATAAGCGCGCTCAAAGCGCTCATAGAAGGCATCTTTGGTCACATCGTCCTTCTCTTCCGTCGGGGCGTGGGCGCAAATCAGCGATATGTTGAAGAACCTCGCTTTGATGCGGATTGTGGCTAGACGTTCATTCACCGGAGTGAATGATAGTACTCGGCGACGGAGTCTCTCTCCCACCACGAATCCAACACCAAACTTGCGCTCCTTTATATGGCCACTGTAGTAAAAGTCACAAGGACCTACTCGTCTCTGTCCTTGTCCCGTCCATCGCATTTCTTGGACGGCGGTGATGTCAGCCTTTATTTTTGCGAGGACATCAACCAGCTGGGCAGCGGCACCTTCCCAATTAAGGGTCCGGACATTCCAGGTGCATGCCCTTAATTCGTAGTCCTTCTTTCGTTTGCCATGGTCGTCCTCAAAAGGGGGGTCTTTCATCCGAGGCTGCTGTTGGTTTTTCATTGGGGTGAGCTTTTTACGTGGCGGGTCCCAAACACAGCACAAAACCCTATGCAGGGGTGTTTCGCCTTCTCACTTTAGCTCACCTTCGAACGGATGTTCTTAGGCTACCCAGAGGATACTTGGTCAAAGACCGGAAGTAGTGAGCTGCTTGAGCCATGTGTAAAAGAATCGTTTCTGGCCACTCCCAAGTGAATGGCGATCAGAGAACTTTCCTCACTTGCGTGAACTTCTACACATGACTCCATCCTCCATCAAAACGGCTCCATCAAAACGGCTAGTTAGCATAAATATGTAAAGTTCATATTTTTAAGCAACTTGATATCGACTGCTTAATGTGTATGTACCAAAAAATCAATTTCTACACCTTAATATAAGATTGTGAAATTGCTCCAAATACACTGTCGTTATGGCTATACGACAACTCTATGAAAGCTCCAATAACATCAAAACGGCTAAATAGCATAAATATGTAAAGTTCATATTTTTACGCAACCTGATATCGATTGAATAATGTGTGTGTACCAAAAAATCAAATCTACACCTTAATTTAGGATTGTTAAATTGTTCCAAATACACCGTCGCTATTGCTATAGGACAACTCTATGACAACTCCAATAACATCAAAACGGCTAGTTAGCATAAATATGTAGAGTTCATATAACATCATCCAATAACATCAAAACGGCTAGTTAGCATAAATATTAAAGTTCATATTTCTACGCAACTTGATATCGATTGTTTAATGTGTATGTATCAAAAATTCGATTCTACACCTTAATAGAAGCTTGTGAAGTTGTTCCATATACACTGTCGCTATTGCTATAGGACAACTGTATGACAACTCCAATAAGATCAAAACGGCTAGTTAGCATAAATATGTAAAGTTCATATTTTACGCAACTTGATATCGATTTCTTAATGTGTGTGTACTAAAAAATCGATTCTACACCTTAATATAAGATTGTGAAATTGCTCCAAATACACTGTCGTTATGGCTATACGACAACTCTATGAAAGCTCCAATAACATCAAAACGGCTAAATAGCATAAATATGTAAAGTTCATATTTTTACGCAACCTGATATCGATTGCATAATGTGTATGTACTAAAAAATCGGTTCTACACCTTAATATAAGATTGTGAAAGTGCTCCAAATACACTGTCGCTATGGCTATACGACAACTCTATGACAACTCCAATAACATCAAAACGGCGAGTTAGCATAAATATGTAAAGTTCATATTTTTACGCAACCTGATATCGATTGCATAATGTGTATGTACCAAAAAACTAATTCTACACCTTATTTTAGGATTGCTAAATTGTTCCAAATACACTGTCGCTATTGCTATACGGACAACTCTATGACAACTCCACTAACATCAAAGCGGCTAGTTAGCATAAATATGTAAAGTTCATATTTCTACGCAACTTGATATCGATTGTTTAATGTGTATGTATCAAAAATTCGATTCTACACCTTAATATAAGCTTGTGAAGTTGTTCCATATACACTGTCGCTATTGCTATAGGACAACTCTATGACAACTCCAATAACATCAAAACGGCTAGTTAGCATAAATATGTAAAGTTCATATTTTTACGCAACTTGATATCGATTTCTTAATGTGTATGTACTAAAAAATCGGTTCTACACCTTAATATAAGATTGTGAAATTGCTCCAAATACACTGTCGTTATGGCTATAGGACAACTCTATGACAACTCTAATAACATCAAAACGGCTAATTAACAGAAATATGTAAAGTTCATATTTTTACGCAACTTGATATCGATTGCTTAATGTGTATGTATTAAAAAATCGATTCTACACCTTAATATAAGACTGTGAAATTTGCACCAAATACACTGTCGCTATGGCTATACGACAACTCTATGACAACTCCAATAACATCAAAACGGGTAATTAGCAAAAATATGTAAAGTTCATATTTTTACGCTACCTGATATCGATTGCATATTGTGTATGTATCAAAAATTCGATTCTACACCTTAATATAAGCTTGTGAAGTTGTTCCATATACACTGTCGCTATTGCTATAGGACAACTCTATGACAACTCCAATAACATCAAAACGGGTAATTAGCAAAAATATGTAAAGTTCATATTTTTACGCAACTTGATATCGACTGCTTAATGTGTATGTATCAAAAAATAGATTCTACACCTTAATATAAGATTGTGAAATTGCTCCAAACACACTGTCGCTATGGCTATACGACAACTCTATGACAACTCCAATAACATCAAAACGGCGAGTTAGCATAAATATGTAAAGTTCATATTTTTACGAATCTTGATATCGATTGCTAAATGTGTGTGTATCAAAATTCTTGATTCTACACCTAAATATAAGCTTGTGAAGTTGTTCCATATACACTGTCGCTATTTCTGTAGGACAACTCTATGACAACTCCAATAACATCAAAACGGGTAATTAGCAAAGATATGTAAAGTTCATATTTTTACGCAACTTGATATCGATTGCTTAATGTGTATGTATCAAAAAATCGATTCTACACCTTAATATAAGATTGCGAAATTGCTCCAAGCACACTGTCGCTATGGCTATACGACAACTCTATGACAACTCCAATAACATCAAAACGGCTAAATAGCATAAATATGTAAAGTTCATATTTTTACGCAACTTGATAACAATTGCTTAATGTGTATGTATCAAAAAATCGATTCTACACCTCAACTTAAGATTGTGAAATTGCTCCAAAGACACTGTCGTTATGGCTATACGACAACTCTATAAAAGCTCCAATAACATCAAAACGGCTAATTAACAGAAATATGTAAAGTTCACATTTTTACGCATCTTGATATCGATTGCTTAATGTGTGTGTACTAAAAAATCGATTCTACACCTTAATATAAGATTGTGAAATTGCTCCAAACACACTGTCGCTATGGCTATACGACAACTCTATGACAACTCCAATAACATCAAAACGGCGAGTTAGCATAAATATGTAAAGTTCATATTTTTACGAATCTTGATGTCGATTGCTAAATGTGTGCGTACTAAAAAATATAAGCTTGTGAAGTTGTTCCATATACACTGTCGCTATTGCTATAGGACAACTCTATGACTACTCCAATAACATCAAAACGGCTAATTAGCATAAATATGTAAAGTTCATATTTTTACGCAACTTGATAACGATTGCTTAATGTGTATGTATCAAAAAATCGATTCTACAGCGTAACTTAAGATTGTGAAATTGTTTCAAATATACTGTCACTAGGGCTCTACGACAACTCTATGACAACTCCAATAACATTAAAACGGCTAGTTAGCATAAATATGTAAAGTTCATACTTTTTACGCAACTTGATATCGATTGCTTAATGTGCATGTACCAAAAAATCAGTTCTACACCTTAATATAAGATTGTTAAATTGCTTTAAATACACTGTCGTTATGGCTATACGACAACTCTATGACAACTCCAATAACATCAAAACCGCTAGTTAGCACAAATATGTAAAGCTCATATTTTTACGCAACTTGATATCGATTGCTTAATGTGTATGTACCAAAAAATCAATTCTACACCTTAATATAAGATTGTGAAATTGCTCCAAACACACTGTCGCTATGGCTATATGACAACTCTATGACAACTCCAATAACATCAAAACGGCTAGTTAGCATAAATATGTAAAGTTCAAATTTTTACGCAACTTGATATCGACTGCTTAATATGTATGTACCAAAAAATCGATTCTACACCTTAATATAAGATTGTAAAATTGCTCCAAATACACTGTCGTTATGGCTATACGACAACTCTATGAAAGCTCCAATAACATCAAAACGGCTAAATAGCATAAATATGTAAAGTTCATATTTTTACGCAACCTGATATCGAATGAATAATGTGTGTGTACCAAAAAATCAAATCTACACTTTAATGTAGGATTGTTAAATTGTTCCAAATACACCGTCGCTATTGCTATAGGACAACTCTATGACAACTCCAATAACACCAAAAAGGGCTAGTTAGCTTTAATATGTAGAGTTCATATAACATCATCCAATAACATCAAAACGGCTAGTTAGCATAAATATGTAGAGTTCATATTTTTATGCAATTATGTCGCTACTGCTATAGGACAACTCTATGACAACTCCAATAGCATCACAACGGCTAGTTAGCATAAATATGTAAAGTTTATATTTTTACGCAACTTGATATCGATTGCTTAATGTGTATGTACTAAAAAATCAATTCTACACCTTAATTTAGGATTGTTAAATTGTTCCAAATACATTATCGCTATTGCTATAGGACAACTCTATGACAACTCCAATAACATCAAAACGGCTAGTTAGCATAAATATGTAAAGTTCATATTTTTACGCAACTTGATATCGATTGCTTAATGTGTATGTACCCAAAAATCAATTCTACACTTTAATATAATTGTGAAATTGCTCCAAATACGCTATCGCTATTGCTATAGGACAACTCTATGACAACTCCAATAACATCAAAACGGCTAGTTAGCATAAATATGTAAAGTTCATATTTTTACGCAACTCGATATCGAATGAATAATGTGTGTGTACCAAAAAATCAAATCTACACATTAATGTACTTAAGATTGTTAAATTGCTATAGGACAAAATGACAACTGTCGCTATTGCATAAATATGTAGACTCCTATGACAACTCCAATAACATCAAAACGGCTAGTTAGCATAAATATGTAAAAGTTCATATTTTTACGCAACTTGATATCGATTGCTTAATGCGCATTAACTTAAGATTGTGAGATTGCTCCAAATACACTGTCGCTATTGCTACGATATCTCTATGACAACTCCAATAACATCAAAACGGCTAGTTAGCATAAATATGTAAAGTTCATATTTTTACGCAACTTGATATCGATTGCATAATGTGCATGTACCAAAAAATCAATTCTACACCTTAATATAAGATTGTGAAATTCCAAATACACTGTCGCTATGGCTATACGACAACTCTATGACAACTCCAATAACATCAAAACGGCTAATTAGCATAAATATGTAAAGTTCATATTTTACGCAACTTGGTATCGATTGCATAATGCGTATGTAGCAAAAAATCCATCCTACACCTTAATATAAGATTGTTAAATTGTTCCAAATACACTGTGGCTATTGCTATAAACCACTTCTATGAAAACACCAATAACATCAAAACGGCTAATTAGCATAAATATGTAAAGTTCATATTTTTACGCAACTTGGTACTAATTACTTAATGTGTATGTACCAAAAAATCAATTCTACACCTTAATATAAGATTGTGAAATTGTTCCAAATACACAGTCGTTATGGCTATAGGACAACTCTATGACAACTCCAATAACATCAAAACGGCTAGTTAGCATAAATATGTGAAGTTCATATTTTTACGCAACTTGATATCGATTGCTTAAAATGTATGTATCAAACAATTGATTCTACATCTTAATATTAGATTGTGAAATTGCTCCAAAGACACTGTCGTTATGGCTATACGACAACTCTATGACAATAACATCAAAAGCTCAGAAAATAACATCAAACGGCTAAAGTTAGCATAAACATGTAAAGATTGTATTTTTAACGCAACTTGAATCGAAGCATAATGTGTGTGTATGTAAAAAAATCATATTTTTTACGCTAAACCTGATAATTTAAGATTGTTACACCTTTGATTGTTAAATTGTTCCAAATACACTGTCGCTATGGCTATACGACAACTCTATGACAACTCCAATAACATCAAAACGGCTAGTTAGCATAAATATGTAAAGTTCATATTTTTACGCAACTTGATATCGATTGCTTAATGCGTATGTACCAAAAAATCGATTCTACACCTTAATTAAGCTTTGAAGTTGTTCCATATACACC
>NW_026090951.1:0-10902 GCF_024586455.1 Bactrocera neohumeralis
TATTTATGCAAATTTGCCGTTTTGATGTTATTGGAGTTGTCATAGAGTTGTTCTATAGCAATAGCGACAGTGTATTTGGAACAACTTTGCAATCTTAAATTAAGGTGTAAAATTGATTTTTTGATACATACATATTATGCAATCGATATCAATCGATATCAAAATAGCCGTTTTGATGTTATTGGAGTTGTCATAGAGTTGTCCTATAGCAATAGCGACAATGTATTTAGAACAATTTTACAATCTTAAATTAAGGTGTAGAATTGATTTTTTGGTACCTACACATTAAGCAATTGATATCAAGTTGCGTAAAAATCTGAGCTTTACCTATTTATTCTAATTAGCCGTTTTGATGTTATTGGAGTTGTCATAGAGTTGTCCTATAGCAATAGCGACAGTGTATTTGGAACAATTTTACAATCCTTAATTAAGGTGTAGAATCGATTTTTTGATACATACACATTAAGAAATCGATTATCAAGTTGCGTAAAAATATGAACTTTACATATTTATGCTAACTAGCCGTTTTGATGTTATTGGAGTTGTCATAGAGTTGTTCTATAGCAATAGCGACAGTGTATTTGGAACAATTTTACAATCTTAAATTAAGATGTAAAATTGATTTTTTGGTACATACATATTATGCAATCGATATCAAGATGCGTAAAAATATGAACTTTACATATTTATGCAAATTAGCCGTTTTGATTTTGTTGGAGTTGTCATAGAGTTGTTCTATAGCAATAGCGACAGTGTATTTGGAACAACTTTACAATCTTATATTAAGGTGTAGAATCGATTTTTTGATACATGCACATTAAGCAATCGATATCAGGTTGCGTAAAAATATGAACTTTACATATTTATGCTAACTAGTCGTTTTGATGTTATTGGAGTTGTCATAGAGTTGTCCTATAGCAATAGCGACAGTGTATTTGGAACAATTTAACAATCTTAAATTAAGGTGTAAAATTGATTTTTTGGAACATACATATTATGCAATCGATATCAAGATGTGTAAAAATATGAACTTTACATATTTATGCTAACTAGCCGTTTTGATGTTATTGGAGTTGTCATTGAGTTGTCGTATTGCCATACCGACAGTGCATATGGAACATTTTTACAATCTTAAATTAAGGTGTAGAATTGATTTTTTGGTACATACACATTAAGCAATCGATATCAAGATGCGTAAAAATATGAACTTTATATATTTATGCTAACTCGCCGTTTTGATGTTATTGGAGTTGTCATAGAGTTGTCCTATAGCAATAGCGACAGTGTATTTTGAACAATTTTACAATCTTAAATTAAGTGAATCGATTTTTTGGTACACACTCATTATGCAATCGATATCAGGTAGCGTAAAAATATGAACTTTACATATTTATGCAAATTAGCCGTTTTGATGTTATTGGAGTTGTCATAGAGTTGTCCCATAGCAATAGCGACAGTGTATTTGGAACAACTTTGCAATCCTTAATTAAGGTGTAGAATTGATTTTTTGGTACATACACATTAAGCAATCGATATCAAGTTGCGTAAAAATATGAACTTTACATATTTATGCTAACTAGCCGTTTTGATGTTATTGGAGTTGTCATAGAGTTGTTCTATAGCAATAGCGACAGTGTATTTGGAACAATTTTACAATCTTATATTAAGATGTAAAATTGATTTTCTGGTACATACATATTATCATGCGTAAAAATATGAAACTTACATATTTATGCAAATTAGCCGTTTTGATTTTGTTGGAGTTGTCATAGAGTTGTTCTATAGCAATAGCGACAGTGTATTTGGAGCAATTTTACAATCTTATATTAAGGTGTAGAATCGATTTTTTGATACATGCACATTAAGCAATCGATATCAAGTTGCGTAAAAATATAAACTTTACATATTTATGCTAACTAGCCGTTTTGATGTTATTGGAGTTGTCATAGAGTTGTCGTATAGCCACATGCGACAATGTATTTGGAACAATTTCACAATCTTAAATTAAGGTGTAGAATTGATTTTTGGTACATACATATTATGCAATCGATATCAAGATGCGTAAAAATATGAACTTTACATATTTATGCTAACTAGCCGTTTTGATGTTATTGGAGTTGTCATAGAGTTGTTATATAGCAATAGCGACAGTGTATTTGGAACAATTTTACAATCTTAAATTAAGATGTAAAATTGATTTTTTGATACATACATATTATGCAATCGATATCAGGTAGCGTAAAAATATGAACTTTACATATTTATGCAAATTAGCCGTTTTGATTTTATTGGAGTTGTCATAGAGTTGTTCTATAGCAATAGCGACAGTGTATTTGGAACAACTTTGCAATCTTAAATTAAGGTGTAAAATTGATTTTTTGGTACATACATATTATGCAATCGATATCAAGTTGCGTAAAAATATGAACTTTACATATTTATGCAAATTAGCCGTTTTGATGTTATTGGAGTTGTCATAGAGTTGTCCTATAGCAATAGCGACAATGTATTTGGAACAATTTAACAATCTTAAATTAAGGTGTAGAATTGATTTTTTGGTACATACATATTATGCAATCGATATCAAGATGCGTAAAAATATGAACTTTACATATTTCTGCAAATTAGCCGTTTTTTTGTTATTGGAGTTGTCATAGAGTTGGTCTATAGCAATAGCGACAGTGTATTTGGAACAATTTCACAATCTTAAATTAAGGTGTAGAATCGATTTTTTGGTACATACACAATATGCAATCGATATCAGGTAGCGTAAAAATATGAACTTTACATATTTATGCAAATTAGCCGTTTTGATGTTATTGGAGTTGTCATAGAGTTGTTCTATAGCAATAGCGACAGTGTATTTGGAACAATTTAACAATCTTAAATTAAGATGTAAAATTGATTTTTTGGTACATACATATTATGCAATCGATATCAAGTTGCGTAAAAATATGAACTTTACATATTTATGCAAATTAGCCGTTTTGATTTTATTGGAGTTGTCATAGAGTTGTTCTATAGCTATATCGACAGTGTATTTGGAACAATTTTACAATCTTAAATTAAGGTGTAGAATTGATTTTTTGGTACATACATATTATGCAATCGATATCAAGATGCGTAAAAATATGAACTCTACATATATATGCTAACTCGCCGATTTGGTGTTATTGGAGTTGTCATAGAGTTGTTCTATAGCAATAGCGACAATGTACTTGGAACAATTTAACAATCCTAAATTAAGGTGTAGAATTGATTTTTTTGTACATACACATTATGCAATCGATATCAAGTTGCGTAAAAATATGAACTTTACATATTTATGCTAACTAGCCGTTTTGATGTTACTGGAGTTGTCATAGAGTTGTTCTATAGCAATAGCGACAGTGTATTTGGAACAATTTTACAATCTTAAATTAAGATGTAAAATTGATTTTTTGGTACATACATATTATGCAATCGATATCAAGATGCGTAAAAATATGAACTTTACATATTTATGCAAATTAGCCGTTTTGATGTTATTGGAGTTGTCATAGAGTTGTCCCTATAGCAATAGCGACAGTGTATTTGGAACAATTGAACAATCTTAAATTAAGATGTAGAATTGATTTTTTGGTACATACATATTATGCAATCGATATCAAGATGCGTAAAAATATGAACTTTACATATTTATGCAAATTAGCCGTTTTGATGTTATTGGAGTTGTCATAGAGTTGTCCTATAGCAATAGCGACAGTGTATTTGGAACAATTTTACAATCTTAAATTAAGATGTAGAATTGATTTTTTGGTACATACATATTATGCAATCGATATCAAGATGCGTAAAAATATGAACTTTACATATTTATGCAAATTAGCCGTTTTGATGTTATTGGAGTTGTCATAGAGTTGTCCCATAGCAATAGCGACAATGTATTTGGAACAATTGAACAATCTTAAATTAAGATGTAGAATTGATTTTTTGGTACAAACATATTATGCAATCGATATCAAGATGCGTAAAAATATGAGCTTTACATATTTATGCAAATTAGCCGTTTTGATGTTATTGGAGTTGTCATAGAGTTGTCCCATAGCAATAGCGACAATGTATTTGGAACAATTTAACAATCTTAAATTAAGGTGTAGAATTGATTTTTTGATACATACATATTATGCAATCGATATCAAGATGCGTTAAAATATGAACTTAACATATTTATGCAAATTAGCCGTTTTGATGTTATTGGAGTTGTCATAGAGTTGTCCTATAGCAATAGCGACAGTGTATTTGGAACAATTTAACAATCTTAAATTAAGGTGTAGAATTGATTTTTTGGTACATACATATTATGCAATCGATATCAAGATGCGTAAAAATATGAACTTTACATATTTATGCAAATTAGCCGTTTTGATGTTATTGGAGTTGTCAT
This sequence comes from Bactrocera neohumeralis, assembly GCF_024586455.1. NCBI lineage: Eukaryota > Metazoa > Arthropoda > Insecta > Diptera > Tephritidae > Bactrocera > Bactrocera neohumeralis. The sequence continues at coordinate 4,427 of NW_026090951.1, forward strand.
AGAGTTGTCTATAGCAATAGCGACAGTGTATTTGGAACAATTTAACAATCTTAAATTAAGGTGTAGAATTGATTTTTTGATACATACATATTATGCAATCGATATCAAGATGCGTAAAAATATGAACTTTACATATTTATGCAAATTAGCCGTTTTGATGTTATTGGAGTTGTCATAGAGTTGTTCTATAGCAATAGCGACAGTGTATTTGGAACAATTTTACAATCTTAAATTAAGGTGTAAAATTGATTTTTTGGTACATACATATTATGCAATCGATATCAAGATGCGTAAAAATATGAACTTTACATATTTATGCAAATTAGCCGTTTTGATGTTATTGGAGTTGTCATAGAGTTGTTCTATAGCAATAGCGACAGTGTATTTGGAACAATTTAACAATCTTAAATTAAGGTGTAAAATTGATTTTTTTGGTACATACATATTATGCAATCGATATCAAGATGCGTAAAAATATGAACTTTACATATTTATGCAAATTAGCCGTTTTGATGTTATTGGAGTTGTCATAGAGTTGTTCTATAGCAATAGCGACAGTGTATTTATAACAACTTTGCAATATTAAATTAAGGTGTAAAATTGATTTTTTGATACATACATATTATGCAATCGATATCAAGATGCGTAAAAATATGAACTTTACATATTTATGCAAATTAAGCCGTTTTGATGTTATTGGAGTTGTCATAGAGTTGTCCTATAGCAATAGCGACAATGTATTTGGAACAATTTAACAATCTTAAATTAAGGTGTAGAATTGATTTTTAGTGTATACACATTATGCAATCGATATCAAGTTGCGTAAAAATATGAACTTTACATATTTATGCTAATTAGCCGTTTTGATGTTATTGGAGTTGTCATAGAGTTGTTCTATAGCAATAGCGACAGTGTATTTGGAACAATTTTACAATCTTAAATTAAGGTGTAGAATTGAATTTTTTGGTACATACATATTATGCAATCGATATCAAGATGCGTAAAAATATGAACTTTACATATTTATGCAAATTAGCCGTTTTGATGTTATTGGAGTTGTCATAGAGTTGTTCTATAGCAATAGCGCCAATGTATTTGGAACAACTAAACAATCCTAAATTAAGGTGTAGAATTGATTTTTTGGTACATACATATTATGCAATCGATATCAAGATGCGTAAAAATATGAACTTTACATATTTATGCAAATTAGCCGTTTTGATGTTATTGGAGTTGTCATAGAGTTGTTCTATAGCAGTTGCGACAGTGTATTTGGAACAATTTAACAATCTTAAATTAAGATGTAAAATTGATTTTTTGGTACATACATATTATGCAATCGATATCAAGATGCGTAAAAATATGAACTTTACATATTTATGCAAATTAGCCGTTTTGATGTTATTGGAGTTGTCATAGAGTTGTCCCATAGCAATAGCGACAATGTATTTGGAACAATTTAACAATCTTAAATTAAGATGTAGAATTGATTTTTTGGTACATACATATTATGCAATCGATATCAAGATGCGTAAAAATATGAACTTTACATATTTATGCAAATTAGCCGTTTTGATGTTATTGGAGTTGTCATAGAGTTGTCCTATAGCAATAGCGACAATATATTTGGAACAATTTAACAATCTTAAATTAAGGTGTAGAATTGATTTTTTGGTACATACATATTATGCAATCGATATCAAGATGCGTAAAAATATGAACTTTACATATTTATGCAAATTAGCCGTTTTGATGTTATTGGAGTTGTCATAGAGTTGTCCTATAGCAATAGCGACAGTGTATTTGGAACAATTTACAATCTTAAATTAAGGTGTAAAATTGATTTTTTGGTACATACACATTATGCAATCGATATCAAGATGCGTAAAAATATGAACTTTACATATTTATGCAAATTAGCCGTTTTGATGTTATTGGAGTTGTCATAGAGTTGTTCTATAGCAATAGCGACAGTGTATTTGGAACAATTTTACAATTTTAAATTATGGTGTAGAATTGATTTTTTGGTACATACATATTATGCAATCGATATCAAGATGCGTAAAAATATGAACTTTACATATTTATGCTAATTAGCCGTTTTGATGTTATTGGAGTTGTCATAGAGTTGTTCTATAGCAATAGCGACAGTGTATTTGGAACAATTTACAATCTTAAATTAAGATGTAAAATTGATTTTTTGATACATACATATTATGCAATCGATATCAAGTTGCGTAAAAATATGAACTTTACATATTTATGCAAATTAGCCGTTTTGATGTTATTGGAGTTGTCATAGAGTTGTTCTATAGCAATATCGACAGTGTATTTGGAACAATTTACAATCTTAAATTAAGGTGTAAAATTGATTTTTTGGTACATACATATTATGCAATCGATATCAAGATGCGTAAAAATATGAACTTTACATATTTATGCAAATTAGCCGTTTTGATGTTATTGGAGTTGTCATAGAGTTGTCCTATAGCAATAGCGACAGTGTATTTGGAACAATTTAACAATCTTAAATTAAGATGTAAATTGATTTTTTGGTACATACATATTATGCAATCGATATCAAGATGCGTAAAAATATGAACTTTACATATTTATGCAAATTAGCCGTTTTGATGTTATTGGAGTTGTCATAGAGTTGTCCTATAGCAATAGCGACAGCGTATTTGGAACAATTTACAATCTTAAATTAAGGTGTAGAATTGATTTTTTGGTACATACACATTATGCAATCGATATCAAGATGCGTAAAAATATGAACTTTACATATTTATGCAAATTAGCCGTTTTGATGTTATTGGAGTTGTCATAGAGTTGTTCTATAGCAATAGCGACAGAGTATTTGGAACAATTTTACAATCTTAAATTAAGGTGTAGAATCGAATTTTTTCGTACCTACACATTAAACAATTGATATCAAGTTGCGTAAAAATCTGAGCTTTACATATTTATGCTAATTAGCCGTTTTGAAGTGATTGGAGTTGTCATAGATTTGTCCTATAGCAATAGAGACAGTGTATTTGGAACAATTTAACAATCTTAAATTAAGGTGTAGAATTGATTTTTTGATACATACACATTATGCAATCGATATCAAGATGCGTAAAAATATGAACTTTACATATTTATGCAAATTAGCCGTTTTGATGTTATTGGAGTTGTCATAGAGTTGTTCTATAGCAATAGCGACAGTGTATTTGGAACAATTTTACAATCTTAAATTAAGATGTAAAATTGATTTTTTGATACATACATATTATGCAATCGATATCAAGATGCGTAAAAATATGAACTTTACATATTTATGCAAATTAGCCGTTTTGATGTTATTGGAGTTGTCATAGAGTTGTTCTATAGCAATAGCGACAGTGTATTTGGAACAATTTTACAATCTTAAATTAAGATGTAAATTGATTTTTTGGTACATACATATTATGCAATCGATATCAAGATGCGTAAAAATATGAACTTTACATATTTATGCAAATTAGCCGTTTTGATGTTATTGGAGTTGTCATAGAGTTGTCCTATAGCAATAGCGACAGTGTATTTGGAACAATTTCACAATCTTAAATTAATGTGTAGAATTGATTTTTTGGTTCATACATATTATGCAATCGATATCAAGATGCGTAAAAATATGAACTTTACATATTTATGCAAATTAGCCGTTTTGATGTTATTGGAGTTGTCATAGAGTTGTTCTATAGCAATAGCGACAGTGTATTTGGAACAATTTTACAATCTTAAATTAAGATGTAAAATTGATTTTTTGGTACATACATATTATGCAATCGATATCAAGATGCGTAAAAATATGAACTTTACATATTTATGCAAATTAGCCGTTTTGATGTTATTGGAGTTGTCATAGAGTTGTCCCTATAGCAATAGCGACAGTGTATTTGGAACAATTTAACAATATTAAATTAAGATGTAAAATTGATTTTTCGTACATACATATTATGCAATCGATATCAAGATGCGTAAAAATATGAACTTTACATATTTATGCAAATTAGCCGTTTTGATGTTATTGGAGTTGTCATAGAGTTGTCCTATAGCAATAGCGACAGTGTATTTGGAACAATTTTACAATCTTAAATTAAGATGTAGAATTGATTTTTGGTACATACATATTATGCAATCGATATCAAGATGCGTAAAAATATGAACTTTACATATTTATGCAAATTAGCCGTTTTGATGTTATTGGAGTTGTCATAGAGTTGTTCTATAGCAATAGCGACAGTGTATTTGGAACAATTTTACAATCTTAAATTAAGATGTAAAATTGATTTTTTGGTACATACATATTATGCAATCGATATCAAGATGCGTAAAAATATGAACTTTACATATTTATGCAAATTAGCCGTTTTGATGTTATTGGAGTTGTCATAGAGTTGTCCCATAGCAATAGCGACAATGTATTTGGAACAATTTAACAATCTTAAATTAAGGTGTAGAATTGATTTTTTGGTACATACATATTATGCAATCGATATCAAGATGCGTAAAAATATGAACTTTACATATTTATGCAAATTAGCCGTTTTGATGTTATTGGAGTTGTCATAGAGTTGTCCCATAGCAATAGCGACAATGTATTTGGAACAATTTAACAATCTTAAATTAAGGTGTAGAATTGATTTTTTTGGTACATACATATTATGCAATCGATATCAAGATGCGTAAAAATATGAACTTTACATATTTATGCAAATTAGCCGTTTTGATGTTATTGGAGTTGTCATAGAGTTGTCCTATAGCAATAGCGACAGTGTATTTGGAACAATTTTACAATCTTAAATTAAGGTGTAGAATTGATTTTTTGGTACATACACATTTTGCAATCGATATCAAGTTGCGTAAAAATATGAACTTTACATATTTATGCAAATTAGCCGTTTTGATGTTATTGGAGTTGTCATAGAGTTGTCTATAGCAATAGCGACAGTGTATTTGGAACAATTTTACAATCTTAAATTAAGGTGTAGAATTGATTTTTTGATACATACACATTAAGCAATCGATATCAAGATGCGTAAAAATATGAACTTTACATATTTATGCAAATTAGCCGTTTTGATGTTATTGGAGTTGTCATTGAGTTGTCCTATAGCAATAGCGACAATGTATTTGGAACAACTTTACAATCTTAAATTAAGGTGTAGAATTGATTTTTTGATACATACACATTATGCAATCGATATCAAGATGCGTAAAAATATGAACTTTACATATTTATGCAAATTAGCCGTTTTGATGTTATTGGAGTTGTCATAGAGTTGTCCTATAGCAATAGCGACAGTGTATTTAGAACAATCTTTACAATATTAAATTAAGATGTAAAATTGATTTTTTGGTACATACATATTATGCAATCGATATCAAGATGCGTAAAAATATGAACTTTACATATTTATGCAAATTTGCCGTTTTGATGTTATTGGAGTTGTCATAGAGTTGCCCTATAGCAATAGCGACAATGTATTTGGAACAACTTTGCAATCCTTAATTAAGGTGTAGAATTGATTTTTTAGTACATACATACACATTAAGCAATCGATATCAAGATGCGTAAAAATATGAACTTAACATATTTAGGCAAATTAGCCGTTTTGATGTTATTGGAGTTGTCACAGAGTTGTTCTATAGCAATAGCGACAGTGTATTTGGAACAATTTAACAATCTTAAATTAAGGTGTAAAATTGATTTTCTGGTACATACATATTATGCAATCGATATCAAGATGCGTAAAAATATGAACTTTACATATTTATGCAAATTAGCCGTTTTGATGTTATTGGAGTTGTCATAGAGTTGTCCTATAGCAATAGCGACAATGTATTTGGAACAATTTATCAATCTTATATTAAGGTGTAGAATCGATTTTTTGATACATACACATTAAGCAATCGATATCAAGTTGCGTAAAAATATGAACTTTACATATTTATGCTAACTCGCCGATTTGATGTTATTGGAGTTGTCATAGAGTTGTCGTATAGCAATAGCGACAGTGTATTTGGAACAATTTAGCTATCCTATATTAAGGTGTAGAATCGATTTTTTGATACATACACAATATGCAATCGATATCAAGATGCGTAAAAATATGAACTTTACATATTTATGCTAACTAGCCGTTTTGATGTTATTGGAGTTGTCATAGAGTTGTTCTATAGCAATATCGACAGTGTATTTGGAACAATTTTACAATCTTAAATTAAGGTGTAAAATTGATTTTTTGGTACATACACATTAAGCAATCGATATCAAGATGCGTAAAAATATGAACTTTACATATTTATGCTAACTAGCCGTTTTGATATTATTGGAGTTGTCATAGAGTTGTCCTATAGCAATAGCGACAATGTATTTGGAACAATTTAGCTATCCTAAATTAAGGTGTAGAATTTATTTTTTAGTACATACATACACATTACGATTT
>NW_026090952.1:0-11783 GCF_024586455.1 Bactrocera neohumeralis
GAAATTTGTCGGCTTTCCATCACGAAGAGTGGATATGTTATGCACTTCACTGCTAATTTGCTTGATGGCATGATGTATTGCGAAACATGAGTAAGATGCAACAGGTCTGGACGAATCAGTAGCTTCAATCACAATAAATTTTGGGTCGTCTGTTTATTTTCGGGAAGACATGGAAATCTTCTAATTGAACAGTTATTGGAGGTTTGCGTTTTTTCTTTTAGGTCCCGTGTCAGTATAGAGAAGCGATTCTCCCTGATGTTTGATGGCATTGGAGCCATCGTACACGTGTAAAAATTATGTTTTTGAGGTTGGATTGCTAGTGAGCAATGTAAACACGAATAATGAAAGGAATAGAGCACTCGCGAGCGGTGAAAAGCGAATGAGGTAGTCGATGAAATTAAGAAAAAATACTGAGTAAGCGAAAAAACAAAAGACGTCTTTACGGCACGAGAGATAGTCGATGACTGAGTATGTAAGATAAAAAACCACAAGTGAAAAAAAAAAAGAAAAAACAAAAAAAAAAAAAGTGAAGGAATTATTATAACTATATATTAAACGGGCGCGTTATAACCCAAAAGAAAGGTCAATAACCTCAACTTTGCTTAATATATAAACGGGCGCGATATAATACAAATTAACTAATAAAATAAAACTAAAGTGAAGTGAAAATAAAACATAAAAACAACACATACTTGTACCTAGAGTGCAGTGCAGTGCTATCAAGTACATACATACATACAGTGACAAAAACACCAAACATACGGCAGAGCAAACAAGGAGTACAAGCAACGTGGGAACAGACTCCAAACTAAACACGGAAAACATCAAAGGGAAAATAAAAACCAAAAAGAGAAACGACCTAGAGACAACACATACATACATACATAAGTATTGCCCAAAAACCCTTGGCGGAGAAAAAAGTGAGTCCTTTCCAATTTAATTTTTAATAAAAGTATTTATGCGCATATGTATGTTAAAATACAGTTTGAGCTGTAATACGACGTACAATTAATAAGAAATAACCCAACTGTTCTATAAAAAAACCGGTTAGACAGTTCGGTATATACATATGTATGTACATATATAGGTACCGAAATAAATAAAAAAAATTACGGTACCTGCCTATTGCTTATTTTGTGTTTCCAAGCACACTATAATTTTCCAAAAAAAAAAAAAAAAAAAAAAAATTTTCCAAGTCAAGTATTATTACTTGCATGTTTTGGTGATACCCCTTGGGCTAACAAAGCAACAAGCAGGATCGCCTATAATAAATAAGCAAAGGCGAGCAAAAAAAAAAAAAGAAAATGCAAATACATACATATGTACACATATAAGAAAAGCTACTAAATCGTATAAAATATACATAAATACATACATATGTGCATATACATACATACATACAAAAATTTGTGGGCCATCAAACTTTGCGCGCTAAAATTTATATTCCGCAATTTATATACATATACATAGGCATATGGTACATGCATAAGTCAACTGTTTTAAGGAAAATTTTTTGAAAAACTGTTGTTAAATTACCTGCCTTAAAGCTTACTTCGTGTCTCTAAACACACTACAAAAAAAAAAAAATTAAAAATTTTCAAAGTCAAGTATTATTACTTGCAAGTTCTGGTGATACCCCTTGTGCTAACAAAGCAACAAGCAGGATCGCTTTAAATATAAGCAAAGGCAGAAGAAAAAAAAAAAAAACAACAACAACATAACAGTTGATATTTGTGTATGTACATATGTATATCGCGATCCAACTATTTCTCGTTATCTCTCTCACGTTGTCTCTCTGTCTTAATATAACGTACCAATAAAAAGGTTACAAATACAAACATATCTACATACAAGTAATAATATATAAAATATATTTATTACTCCGGTCAGCGAACTTTAAACAAAAAAAAAAAAGTGGAACAAAACGGAATCGAAATACATGTACATGGAGGATATCCATATCAACATTGAAACATTGAAAAATTAAAATTAACTAACATACATATTTTATGTATGCGCATTCTTATCGAGCATTTATCGCAATTTCTTTTTCGCGTGCTTTTTGAGCAAACGTATGCAGATGCAATTAACAAAACATTTGCATACATACTCATATATTTAATATTGACATATTTACGAATATATAAAAAATTGTATACTTGTTTTCCGTGCATTTCGTTATTGCATATACGTATTACATACATACATATGTACATATATGACAATTGTGCGAACTATAAGGGAAACAAGAGAACAGAAACATTAAGCATAACTATATGCATATAAATTTACATACATACGTATATTTTTGCGTCATTTTTATTTTCCTTCCTTTTGCGTTCTTATCTCAAAAGATAGACGTACTAAGGAATAATATACAAATTAATCGCGAGTATATCGCAGATACGTTTAAATAATACACGGTAAAAAAAAAAAAAATTATAATAATAATAAGAAGAATTATAATTATATACAAACATTTTTTGATTTTGACAATTTGAATACGTGTTCGTAAATTTATATTATATCATTTAATAATACTTTTAATAACAAAAGTTTCAAATATATTTTTCTTTTCATTTACACATTTGCCCATATTACCAATTTTTTTTTATTTGTATTTCAAAGCAAAATATTTCAAAGCTCAAAGCTTACAATTTAAATTTATAAATGCAATCGGAAAAATCAAAAGAGGTTAAACCAAGAACACCTCAATTATTAGAAATTCCGAAAATGGCTGATGATGACAAATCACAAAGCACACCTGCAGAAGCTACACGCTCAAAGCAGGGTGCCAAACAAAAAAGAACCAAAGATAATTTAGTGTCAAGGTTCATAACTGAAAGTGACAGTTTTGTTAGATACTGCACAAGATTTACTGCTTCCCCAATTAATGATAACACAGAATCGGTTCTAAATTTAAAAATTCAAAGCATAGATAGCATATGGGCACGCCTTCTGGCAGCATACGATACAGTACTAGATACTGACGATGCTGAACTCCCAGAAAAAACATAAAAGCTTCGGCGTCAGCTAAATATGAAAACTGCCTCGAACAATATGAAATTACGAAGGCAATGATATTGGACCAAATAAATTTATTAAGGCCTTGTAGAGCCACTACTCCTCCTCCGAGAGTAGTTACGACTCAAAACGAAGAAATAGATACAGGTATATTCTTGAAAGTGCCAGCTTGTGATACTGAAGTTTTTCACGGAGGTTATGAGCAGTGGCCGTCCTTCCGGGACATGTTCACTGCCGTATACATTAACCATCCCAAACTTTCACGAGCTCAAAAGCTGTACCATCTCAGATATAAAACAAAAGGGGAAGCTGGCAGTATCGTCAAGCGTTTCGCTCTAAATGACGAAAACTTTAATCTGGCTTGGGAAGCACTGGTCGAAAGATACGAAAATGAAAGAGTATTGGTAGACAACCAAATAACAATTTTAATGAATTTACCAAAAATTCAACAAGAAACCAGCCAAGAGTTTCAAAAACTATACTCGACAGTGACTAATTGTTTATCTGTGTTAGAAACACAAAAGATTTCCACAGAATCGTGGGACCCTATCCTAGTAAACATTTGTGCAGCAACACTGCCTGATGCTGCTTTGCTACGATGGGAGCAATCACTAGTGGCAAGAAAGAAATCGCCAAAATGGCATCAAATGAAAGACTTCTTAACAACTCAGTACGAAATAGCTGAGCGAGTTGATAAAAAAACAGTCAAACAAAAAAATAATCAAAATGAGTCGAATAAAAACTTTTTTAAACCCCAAGCCAGCAATAATACACAATATAATAGGCACGCTAATAGAAGCCAAACATTTGTGTCAAACCAAACCAATAAATGGCAACCATTATGTGAAATATGTAAAGGAGGTCACAATATAAGATCTTGCGAGAAATTTAAAAAATTATCCGTTTCTGACAGAAACAATCTTGTCAGACAACATAAACTTTGCATCAACTGTCTGTCGAATGCTCATACGACAAAAGACTGTGAAAGCAAATTTAGTTGTGTGTACTGTCAACGAAGACATCACTCATTGCTTCATATTACAAATTTTCAAAATATGAAGCAAAATCAATTTCATAAAACCACCGGGTTAGTCACTACAACCAAAAGTGATAATCCCGAAATCTCAAATCCCGAAAAAAGGGAAGAACAACCATGTTGCTCTAAAGCAGCAAAAATTCAAGCTCTTCATTCAGAGAATGAAAGCAAAATTCTTTTACCCACTGCGGTCATCGCTATTGAACATAGAGGAGAATTATTCAAATTAAGAGCATTAATAGATCAAGGTTCTCAAAGATCCTTTATATCATCTAAAGCTCAAAATCGGCTAAAATTGCCTGTAAAAAATTCAAATTTCCAAATTTCAGGAATGGGCGGAAGAATTATACAAAATTCAAACAAAATTTGCCCAATCACTATAGTCTCCCCAAACGCGGATATAAGAATAGATGCACAAGCCATCGTTCTACCGCAACTCACAAATTTGCTTCCAAGCTGTGAAGTGAATAAAAAGCAATGGGAAAAATGCTCATATCTCAAATTAGCAGATCCCAACTGCCATACCCCATCACAAATTGATTTGTTATTAGGTAGCGACTTAATACCTCAAATAATTCTTGAAGGTATAGAAAAAATATCCAATAAATTGTTAGCCCAAAATACAATCTTTGGGTGGATATTAAGTGGCCAAGTCACAGAAAAAATTAATTCTTTTACAACTGAAGTTGAAAATATTTCAAACGAATATTTAAATAATGAACTCAAAAAATTCTGGGAAGTAGAAGAATTACCTCAGACTACTCAACTTTCAGAAGAAGATCAGGCATGCGAAGCCTATTACAAGTCCACAACAACAAGAAACGAACATGGTCGTTATGTTGTGCGACTACCATTCAAACCAACTTTTCCTGAAACCATAGCTCTAGGCCACTCTAGAATATCAGCAGTCCAGCAATTTCTAAGCTTGGAAAAAAGTTGGATAAAGAAAAGTGAGCTCAAATCAGCATATGATAATGTGATGGATGAATATCTAGACCTCAATCATATGGAAGAAGCTGTACCATATGAAAAAGTATCTAAAGGTAGATATTTATCTTTTTATCTGCCACATCACGGGGTAATACGACCTGATAAAATCACAACAAAAGTACGAGTGGTTTTCAATGCCTCAAAATGTACAAGCTCAGGCAAATCACTCAACGACGTACTATATACTGGCCCAACCTTACAACCTGATCTCATGCTGCTAATACTAAATTGGCGCATGTTTAAATACGTTTTTAATGGGGATGTAGAGAAAATGTACAGACAAATTCTAGTACATAAAGATGACCAAGATTTTCAGCGTATAGTCTTCCGCAAATCAAGTAATAGTCCAATCAGCGACTACAAACTTAAAACCGTCACCTTTGGCATCAATTGCGCACCCTACTTAGCGATCAGGACACTGCATGAATTAGCAAAAACGTGTGAAACAATTTTGCCCTTAGCAACTTCTGTGTTACAAACACAAACATATGTTGATGATATTTTATCAGGTAGCCACAATCTGTCATTAGCGTGCGAATCACTATCTCAAGTGATCAAAGCACTAAATTCAGCGGGATTCCCATTAAAGAAAATTACATCAAATCATCCCGAAATAATAAAAAACATAAGAAAGGAAGACTTATTAGATACAAATTTCCTTAAATTTGAAACGGCCAGTACAACAAAAACCCTAGGGATTCAATGGAATGCGATAACAGATCAATTCTCATATACAATTGAGTCAATATCTGCAATGTCCGCCAGTACAAAACGCCAAATACTTTCCTCGGTGGCAAAACTTTTCGACCCCGCAGGATGGCTTTCGCCAATAATGATTCAAGCAAAAATCCTCATTCAAGAATTGTGGCAAGATGGCACTGAATGGGATGAACAGGTAAAACCTGTACGTTTAACAAAATGGGTACAATTTGCTAACAATTTGCATACTATTTCAGAAATTCGAATCCCTCGATGGGTAAATTTCACCCCTAACATTAACACAGAATTACACGGTTTCTGTGATGCCTCTGAAAAGGCTTATTGCGCAACAGTTTACGTACGCACACAGTACGATAACAAAATATCTGCACACCTCTTGGTAGCCAAAGCCAAAGTTGCACCTTTGAAGACACTCAGTCTGCCACGGCTTGAACTGAATGGTGCTCTTCTGTTAGCAAAATTAATTTCCATAGTTCAAACCCATCTGAAATTAACCGATCATAAAACATATCTTTGGTCCGACTCAGAAATAGTTTTAGCATGGTTAGAAAAACCACCCTATTGCTGGAAGACCTATGTATCTAACCGAATATCCCAAATTCTAGACTTAGTTGGCCCAGCAAAATGGCAACATGTTGCAAGTGCGGATAACCCAGCGGATCTTGGGACAAGAGGTTGCAAGCCACTGCACCTCACCAGCACTACACTCTGGTGGAATGGTCCAACATGGCTAACAGAATCACAGGAATTCTGGCCAAAGTCTCCCGCTCGTAATATAATACCGCCGGAAAGTCGGAAAATTGAAAATTTTCATATCACTCCAGAAGAGGATGATATTCTCCACCGATTTTCTTCATTTCCTAGAGCACTAAGAGTAGTCGCTTACATGCACAAATTCACCCAAAGACTTAAACAAAAAATGAAAGGGATACCAAATGATCCTTGCGTACAACTAACGCATACCGATTTGCAACATGCCAAAGTTAGTCTCATTACCTACACCCAAACTCGCTATTTCAGTCGAGAGAAAGCAAAGTTGGTCGAAAGACGACCACTCGAAAAGGGAAGCTCTCTTCTCGTTTTAAATCCATTCTTGGACGCTAAGGGATTAATAAGGGCAAATGGAAGATTAGCGAACTCCAGCCTTAGTTATAACGAACGACATCCCATTATTATACCTGAGAAATCCCGGTTTACTCATTTATTCCTAATATACCTTCACCAGCTTACACTACATGGTGAGCATCGCTTGATGCAGCAAATGGTCCGACAAGAATTTTATATACCGCGACTAAAGCCACAACTTAAAAAGACGATTTTTATGTGTAAACAATGTACCTTGTACAAACATAAAATGCGCACGCAGATCATGGCAGCTTTACCACCTGAACGCTGCAATTATGCTCTACCTTTTACTATTACTGGGATTGATTTTGCTGGACCTTTCCAGATAAAGGCCTCAATGTTAAGATCATCTACATTTAGAAAAGGGTATGTGGCTGTTTTTGTATGTTTTACGACAAAGGCAGTACACCTCGAGCTTTGTTCAGATCTGACAACTGCGGCTTTCCTCGCAGCATTCGCACGCTTTGTCGGACGACGCGGATTTCCCTCAAAGATTATGAGCGACAATGGGAAAAACTTTATCGGAGCTCAAAGAGCCACCGAGAAAGAATTCATAAACTTCATGAAAGAAGTATCCCCCGAAATTGTTAGAAAATATGCACCTCAAGGGATCGATTGGCAGTTTATACCTCCATGTTCTCCACACATGGGCGGACTTTGGGAATCAGCAGTCAAAAGCTTTAAGTCCCATTTAAAGAAAACGGCTGGTAATCATAAATTTAATTATGAGGAGTTTACTACACTACTCACTCGTATCGAAGCCGTATTAAATTCAAGACCTATATCACCACTCTCGCAAGATCCCTCCGATTTCACAGCTCTTACACCTGGACATTTCCTCAGAGGAGCTCCTCTTCTCGCCATACCTGAGACAGAAGGAGACTCACTCACTTTAATAAATCGATGGGAAAGAATCAAGATTCTCCATCATGAATTCAGCCACAGATGGAAGGAGGACTATCTTAAAGATCTCCATAAGAGATATCGATGGAAAACGATCCAGAAGGAACCCAGTACAGGCGAATGCGTCATCATACAGGACGAATGCCTTCCCCAACCGAATGGCGACTAGGTCGCATTGAAAAGGTACATCGGGGACGAGATGGCCATATAAGAGTAGTAGATGTGCGAACACAAACTGGCCTACTAACTCGACCACTAGTGAAATTGTGTTTTCTTCCAAATACCGAAGAACCGATCACCGAAAATAAGCGAACGCAAACGCATACATAAAATCAAACAATAATTAATTAAAAATATACCGTTATACAATCCGTACGTATAAATCAAAAGCATAATGAACGCGGTTAATAATAAACAATAAAATCCATATATATGTAATATACAATACATAAATACATACATCTATATATATAATACACACATACATATATAATGAGTAGCATATTTCATACTACTAGCAAAACCAAGTTAATATACATATTCCTATTCCACTAGAAATGGACGTAGAAGAAACCCGCAATAACCCCCAGTCGGTGAGGTCCGCAAGTAATGCAAATGCAGCATCCGCTGCACCCATCGCCGCACCAAGGAGGCAACAAGGCACAAGCCCGCCCAGCCAATCATCCGGTCGACCAGTGAGGGAAGCGGTCGAGGAGCAGTTCGAGGAGTATGTGCCGCCGCGATGCAGCCTATGCCATCGACCCCATGTCCTGAAGCGGTGTACAATTTTCAAGGCGATGACGCCCGCTCAGCGCCAACAGATCGCTAGAGCCCACGGCCACTGCATGACATGCTTGGCAGACACGCACGCTACGTTGGAGTGCATGTCCGACGGGTCGTGTCAGTACTGCCACCGACCGCATCATACACTTTTTCACCGATTTCCTCGACGCTCGGTTCAATCAACGCCACGCCAGTCACCGGCATGGTCAACAGCGGCACCATCAGCATGGGAATCACGTTCAACGCCGACGAGCCCATCGCTCTACACAATTCCGAGGTGCACGTTCGCAGACACCACCACATCATCATCATCGTAACCAGCGAAAGGCGACGGGTTTCAGCGCTGTAGTGAGCACCCTACAAAAACTGCAGCGACTTCTAGGCAATTAATTCGCCTAGGGGGCCGGGATGTTTATGCGACTTCATGGCATCTCGCCCCTCAACACAACACAACATCACCACACCACATTCAGCACACAACGCAACATTCATCAACAACTCACACTCATCACACAACACAACATTCAGCACACAACCTACATCATCATACCACGCAACAAACAAACCACACTACACACACACCATAATCGTTTTTTCACCACTCAGACGATCAAAAAGGATTGGTTAGATCGGGGTGTATCACAATTCGTTTTACGCCGGTATTCAAACCACTTCGCTTTTTTTCGATCGCCAACTCGTTCACGTTCACCTTATAATCGTTTAGCAGTTCTGGTCCAAATTTGGATTCCTCATCCGGTCGTGTGTGTGTGTGCGCAGGAAGCTGGAACATCAGGAGCATCAATAGTGCACAGTGAACAGTGTAGTGCAAATACCAAGAATTGTACATATATATCTAAATATCTTGAAATTCAGTTTATAAAAAAAATACTGAAGTTTCGCCCGCAAAGGGAAATACATACATCTCTATACATCCACTAAAATTGTGACATCTTTCTTTTAACTTAATACACCAAGGGATATCTAACTGAAGATAAAGTAAGTATCCCCCGCAAAATAGCTAGAAAATAACTCCAGCGAACAATACACATCAACCAATCGAAATCAAGTTGCGTAAAAATATGAACTTTACATATTTAAGCTAGTTAGCCTTTTTGATATTATGGGAGTTGTCATAGAGTTGTCGTATAGCCATAACGACAGTGTATTTGGAACAACTTCACAATCTTAAGTAATCGATATCAAGTTGCGTAAAAATATGAACTTTACATATTTATGCAAATTAGCCTTTTTGAAGTTATTGGAGTTCTCATAGAGTTGTCGTATAGCCATAACGACAGTGTATTTGGAGCAATTTCATTATCTTAAATTAAGGTGTAGAATTGATTTTTTAGTACATACACATTAAGCAATCGATATCGAGTTGCGAAAAAATATGAACTTTATATATTTATGCTAACTAGCCGTTTCGATGTTATTGGAGTTGTCATAGGGTTGTCGTATAGCCATAACGACAGTGTATTTGGAGCGATTTCATAATCTTAATTAAGGTGTAGAATTGATTTTATGGTACGTACTCTTTAAGCAATCGATTTCAAGTTGCGTAAAAATATGAACTTTACATATTTATGCTAACTAGCCGTTTTGATGTTATTGGAGTCATAGAGTTGTCCTACAGCAATAGCGACAGTGTATTTGGAACAAATTTACAATCTTAAATTAAGATGTAGAATTGATTTTTTCATAGAGTTGTCCTACAGCAATAGCGACAATGTATTTGGAACAAATTTACAATCTTAAATTAAGGTGTTGAACTGATTTTTTGGTACATACACATCAAGCAATCGAAATCAAGTTGCGTAAAAATATGAACTTTACATATTTAAGCTAATTAGCCTTTTTGATATTATGGGAGTTGTCATAGAGTTGTCGTATAGCCATAACGACAGTGTATTTGGAGCAACTTCATTATCTTAAATTAAGGTGTAGAATTGATTTTTTAGTACATACACATTAAGCGATCGATATCAAGTTGCGTAAAAATATGAACTTTATATATTTATGCTAACTAGCCGTTTCGATGTTATTGGAGTTGTCATAGAGTTGTCGTATAGCCATAACGACAGTGTATTTGGAGCAATTTCACAATCTTATATTAAGGTGTAGAATTGATTTTTTAGTACATACATTAAGCAATCGATATCAAGTTGCGTAAAAATATGAACTTTACATATTTATGTTAATTAGCCGTTTTGATGTTATTGGAGTCATAGAGTTGTCCTACAGCAATAGCGACAGTGTATTTGGAACAAATTTACAATCTTAAATTAAGGTGTTGAATTGATTTTTTGGTACATACACATCAAGCAATCGAAATCAAGTTGCGTAAAAATATGAACTTTACATATTTAAGCTAATTAGCCTTTTTGATATTATGGGAGTTGTCATAGAGTTGTCGTATAGCCATAACGACAGTGTATTTGGAACAACTTCACAATCTTAAGTAATCGATATCAAGTTGCGTAAAAATATGAACTTTACATATTTATGCAAATTAGCCCTTTTGAAGTTATTGGAGTTGTCATAGGGTTGTCGTATAGCCATAACGACAGTGTATTTGGAGCAATTTCATAATCTTAAGTTAAGGTGTAGAATTGATTTTATGGTACATACTCATTAAGCAATCGATTTCAAGTTGCGTAAAAATATGAACTTTACATATTTATGCTAACTAGCCGTTTTGATGTTATTGGAGTCATAGAGTTGTCCTACAGCAATAGCGACAGTGTATTTGGAACAACTTCACAATCTTAAGTAATCGATACCAAGTTGCGTAAAAATATGAACTTTACATATTTATGCAAATTAGCCTTTTTGAAGTTATTGGAGTTCTCATAGAGTTGTCGTTTAGCCATAACGACAGTGTATTTGGAGCAATTTCATTATCTTAAATTAAGGTGTAGAATAGATTTTTTAGTACATACACATTAAGCAATCGATATCGAGTTGCGCCAAAATATGAACTTTACATATTTCTGTTAATTAGCCGTTTTGATGTTATTGGAGTCATAGAGTTGTCCTACAGCAATAGCGACAGTGTATTTGGAACAAATTTACAATCTTAAATTAAGGTGTTGAATTGATTTTTTGGTACCTACACATCAAGCATTCGAAATCAAGTTGCGTAAAAATATGAACTTTACATATTTAAGCTAATTATCCTTTTTGATATTATGGGAGTTGT
>NW_026090953.1:0-8497 GCF_024586455.1 Bactrocera neohumeralis
AGTTGACATAGAGCCATAACGGCAGTGCATTTGGAAGAATTCGACAATCTTATATTCAGGTATAAAGTCGATTTTCTTGTATATACACATTTAGTAGTCGATATTGAGTTGCTTAAAATCATTAACATCAAACATTTAAGTTAATTAACCTTCTTCATTTTACTGAAGTTGACATAAAGCCATAACGGCAGTGCATTTGGAAGAATTCGACAATCTTATATTCAGGTATAAAGTCGATTTTCTTGTATATACACATCTTGCAGTCGATTATGAGTTGCTGAAAATCATTAACATCAAATATTTAAGTTAATTAACTTCTTCATCTTTCTGAAGTTGACATAAAGCCATAACGGCGATGCATTTGGAAGAATCCCAAAATCTTATAACTAGATATAAAGTCGATTTTCTTGTATATACACATCTAGCAGTCGATATTGAGTTGCTGAAAATCATTAACATATTTAAGTTAATTAACCTTCTTCATCTTACTGAAGTTGACATAAAGCCATAACGGCAGTGCATTTGGAAGAATTCGACAATCTTATATTCAGGTATAAAGTCGATTTTCTTGTATATACACATTTAGCAGTCGATATTGAGTTGCTGAAAATCATTAACATCAAACATTTAAGTTAATTAACTTTCTTCATTTTACTGAAGTTGACATAAAGCCATAACGGCAGTGCATTTGGAAGAATTCGACAATCTTATATTCAGGTATAAAGTCGATTTTCTTGTATATACACATTTATCAATCGATATTGAGTTGCTGAAAATCATTAACATATTTAAGTTAATTAACCTTCTTCATCTTACTGAAGTTGACATAAAGCCATAACGGCAGTGCATTTGGAAGAATTCGACAATCTTATATTCAGGTATAAAGTCGATTTTCTTGTATATACACATTTAGATAGTCGATATGAGTTAAGTTTTAAATCATGAAGTTGACATAAATTAACATATTTAAGTTAATTAACCTTCTTCATCTTACTGAAGTTGACATAAAGCCATAACGGCAGTGCATTTGGAAGAATTCGACAATCTTATATTCAGGTATAAAGTCGATTTTCTTGTATATACACATCTAGCAGTCGATATTGAGTTGCTTAAAATCATTAACATCAAATATTTAAGTTAATTAACCTTCTTCATCTTACTGAAGTTGACATAAAGCCATAACGGCAGTGCATTTGGAAGAATTCGACAATCTTATATTCAGGTATAAAGTCGATTTTCTTGTATATACACATTTAGCAGTCGATATTGAGTTGCTTAAAATCATTAACATATTTAAGTTAATTAACTTTCTTCATCTTACTGAAGTTGACATAAAGCCATAACGGCAGTGCATTTGGAAGAATTCGACAATCTTATATTCAGGTATAAAGTCGATTTTCTTGTATATACACATTTAGTAGTCGATATTGAGTTGCCCTAAATCACTAATTTAAATATTTAAGTTAATTAACCTTCTTCATCTTACTGAAGTTGACATAAAGCCATAACGGCAGTGCATTTGGAAGAATTCGACAATCTTATATTCAGGTATAAAGTCGATTTTCTTGTATATACACATCTAGCAGTCGATATTGAATCAAACATTTAAGTTAATTAACCTTCTTCATTTTACTGAAGTTGACATAAAGCCATAACGGCAGTGCATTTGGAAGAATTCGACAATCTTATATTTAGGTATAAAGTCGATTTTCTTGTATATACACATTTAGTAGTCGATATTGAGTGGCCCTAAATCATTAATTTAACATATTTAAGTTAATTAACCTTCTTCATCTTACTGAAGTTGACATAAAGCCATAACGGCAGTGCATTTGGAAGAATTCGACAATCTTATATTCAGGTATAAAGTCGATTTTCTTGTATATACACATCTTGCAGTCGATATTGAGTTGCTGAAAATCATTAACATCAAATATTTAAGTTAATTAACTTTCTTCATTTTACTGAAGTTGACATAAAGCCATAACGGCAGTGCATTTGGAAGAATTCGACAATCTTATATTCAGGTATAAAGTCGATTTTCTTGTATATACACATCTTGCAGTCGATATTGAGTTGCTGAAAATCATTAACATCAAATATTTAAGTTAATTAACTTTCTTCATTTTACTGAAGTTGACATAAAGCCATAACGGCAGTGCATTTGGAAGAATTCGACAATCTTATATTCAGGTATAAAGTCGATTTTCTTGTATATACACATCTTGCAGTCGATATTGAGTTGCTGAAAATCATTAACATCAAATATTTAAGTTAATTAACTTTCTTCATTTTACTGAAGTTGACATAAAGCCATAACGGCAGTGCATTTGGAAGAATTCGACAATCTTATATTCAGGTATAAAGTCGATTTTCTTGTATATACACATTTAGCAGTCGATATTGAGTTTGAAAATCATTAATTTAAAATATTTAAGTTAATTAACCTTCTTCATCTTACTGAAGTTGACATAAAGCCATAACGGCAGTGCATTTGGAAGAATTCGACAATCTTATATTCAGGTATAAAGTCGATTTTCTTGTATATACACATTTAGTAGTCGATATTGAGTTGCCCTAAATCACTAATTTAACATATTTAAGTTAATTAACCTTCTTCATCTTACTGAAGTTGACATAAAGCCATAACGGCAGTGCATTTGGAAGAATTCGACAATCTTATATTCAGGTATAAAGTCGATTTTCTTGTATATACACATTTAGTAGTCGATATTGAGTTGCTTAAAATCATTAACATCAAACATTTAAGTTAATTAACCTTCTTCATCTTACTGAAGTTGACATAAAGCCATAACGGCAGTGCATTTGGAAGAATTCGACAATCTTATATTCAGATATAAAGTCGATTTTCTTGTATATACACATCTAGCAGTCGATATTGAGTTGCTTAAAATCATTAACATCAAACATTTAAGTTAATTAACCTTCTTCATTTTACTGAAGTTGACATAAAGTCATAACGGCAGTGCATTTGGAAGAATTCGACAATCTTATATTCAGGTATAAAGTCGATTTTCTTGTATATACACATTTAGTTGTCGATATTGAGTTGCCCTAAATCACTAATTTAACATATTTAAGTTAATTAACCTTCTTCATCTTACTGAAGTTGACATAAAGCCATAACGGCAGTGCATTTATAAGAATTCGACAATCTTATATTCAGGTATAAAGTCGATTTTCTTGCATATACACATTTAGCAGTCGATATTGAGTTGCTTTAAATCATTAACATCAAACATTTAAGTTAATTAACCTTCTTCATTTTACTGAAGTTGACATAAAGCCATAACGGCAGTGCATTTGGAAGAATTCGACAATCTTATATTCAGGTATAAAGTCGATTTTCTTGTATATACACATTTAGCAGTCGATATTGAGTTGCTGAAAATCATTAACATCAAATATTTAAGTTAATTAACCTTCTTCATTTTACTGAAGTTGACATAACGCCATAACGGCAGTGCATTTGGAAGAATTCGACAATCTTATATTTAGGTATAAAGTCGATTTTCTTGTATATACACATCCTGCAGTCGATATTGAGTTGCTGAAAATCATTAACATCAAATATTTAAGTTAATTAACCTTCTTCATCTTACTGAAGTTGACATAAAGCCATAACGGCAGTGCATTTGGAAGAATTCGACAATCTTATATTCAGGTATAAAGTCGATTTTCTTGTATATACACATCTAGCAGTCGATATTGAGTTGCTGAAAATCATTAACATCAAATATTTAAGTTAATTAACTTTCTTCATTTTACTGAAGTTGACATAAAGCCATAACGGCAGTGCATTTGGAAGAATTCGACAATCTTATATTCAGGTATAAAGTCGATTTTCTTGTATATACACATTTAGCAGTCGATATTGAGTTGCTGAAAATCATTAACATCGATTATTTAAGTTAATTAACTTTCTTCATCTTACTGAAGTTGACATAAAGCCATAACGGCAGTGCATTTGGAAGAATTCGACAATCTTATATTCAGGTATAAAGTCGATTTTCTTGTATATACACATTTAGTAGTCGATATTGAGTTGCTTAAAATCATTAACATCAAACATTTAAGTTAATTAACCTTCTTCATTTTACTGAAGTTGACATAAAGCCATAACGGCAGTGCATTTGGAAGAATTCGACAATCTTATATTCAGGTATAAAGTCGATTTTCTTGTATATACACATTTAGCAGTCGATATTGAGTTGCTGAAAATCATTAACATCAAATATTTAAGTTAATTAACCTTCTTCATCTTACTGAAGTTGACATAAAGCCATAACGGCAGTGCATTTGGAAGAATTCGACAATCTTATATTCAGGTATAAAGTCGATTTTCTTGTATATACACATTTAGCAGTCGATATTGAGTTGCTTTAAATCATTAACATCAAACATTTAAGTTAATTAACCTTCTTCATTTTACTGAAGTTGACATAAAGCCATAACGGCAGTGCATTTGGAAGAATTCGACAATCTTATATTCAGGTATAAAGTCGATTTTCTTGTATATACACATTTAGCAGTCGATATTGAGTTGCCCTAAATCATTAACATCAAATATTTAAGTTAATTAACCTTCTTCATCTTACTGAAGTTGACATAAAGCCATAACGGCAGTGCATTTGGAAGAATTCGACAATCTTATATTCAGGTATAAAGTCGATTTTCTTGTATATACACATTTAGCAGTCGATATTGAGTTGCTGAAAATCATTAACATCAAATATTTAAGTTAATTAACCTTCTTCATTTTACTGAAGTTGACATAAAGCCATAACGGCAGTGCATTTGGAAGAATTCGACAATCTTATATTCAGGTATAAAGTCGATTTTCTTGTATATACACATCTTGCAGTCGATATTGAGTTGCTGAAAATCATTAACATCAAATATTTAAGTTAATTAACTTTCTTCATTTTACTGAAGTTGACATAAAGCCATAACGGCAGTGCATTTGGAAGAATTCGACAATCTTATATTCAGGTATAAAGTCGATTTTCTTGTATATACACATCTTGCAGTCGATATTGAGTTGCTGAAAATCATTAACATCAAATATTTAAGTTAATTAACCTTCTTCATTTTACTGAAGTTGACATAAAGCCATAACGGCAGTGCATTTGGAAGAATTCGACAATCTTATATTCAGGTATAAAGTCGATTTTCTTGTATATACACATCTTGCAGTCGATATTGAGTTGCTGAAAATCATTAACATCAAATATTTAAGTTAATTAACTTTCTTCATTTTACTGAAGTTGACATAAAGCCATAACGGCAGTGCATTTGGAAGAATTCGACAATCTTATATTCAGGTATAAAGTCGATTTTCTTGTATATACACATCTTGCAGTCGATATTGAGTTGCTGAAAATCGTTAACATCAAATATTTAAGTTAATTAACTTTTCTCATTTTACTGAAGTTGACATAAAGTCATTACGGCAGTGCATTTGAAAGAATTCGACAATCTTATATTCAGGTATAAAGTCGATTTTCTTGTATATACACATTTAGTAGTCGGTGTTAAGTTGCTTAAAATCATTAACATCAAATATTTAAGTTAATTAACCTTCTTCATCTTACTGAAGTTGACATAAAGCCATAACGGCAGTGCATTTGGAAGAATTCGACAATCTTATATTCAGGTATAAAGTCGATTTTCTTGTATATACACATTTAGCAGTCGATATTGAGTTGCTGAAAATCATTAACATCAAATATTTAAGTTAATTAACCTTCTTCATTTTACTGAAGTTGACATAAAGAGATAACGGCAGTGCATTTGGAAGAATTCGACAATCTTATATTCAGGTATAAAGTCGATTTTCTTGTATATACACATTTAGTAGTCGGTGTTGGGTTGCTTAAAATCATTAACATCAAATATTTAAGTTAATTAACCTTCTTCATCTTACTGAAGTTGACATAAAGCCATAACGGCAGTGCATTTGGAAGAATTCGACAATCTTATATTCAGGTATAAAGTCGATTTTCTTGTATATACACATTAGCAGTCGATAATGAGTTGCTTAAAATCATTAACATCAAATATTTAAGTTAATTAACCTTCTTCATCTTACTGAAGTTGACATAAAGCCATAACGGCAGTGCATTTGGAAGAATTCGACAATCTTATATTCAGGTATAAAGTCGATTTTCTTGTATATACACATTTAGTAGTCGATATTGAGTTGCTTCAAATCATTAACATCAAATATTTAAGTTAATTAACCTTCTTCATCTTACTGAAGTTGACATAAAGCCATAACGGCAGTGCATTTGGAAGAATTCGACAATCTTATATTCAGGTATAAAGTCGATTTTCTTGTATATACACATTTAGTAGTCGATATTGAGTTGCTTAAAATCATTAACATCAAACATTTAAGTTAATTAACCTTCTTCATCTTACTGAAGTTGACATAAAGCCATAACGGCAGTGCATTTGGAAGAATTCGACAATCTTATATTCAGGTATAAAGTCGATTTTCTTGTATATACACATTTAGCAGTCGATATTGAGTTGCTGAAAATCATTAACATCAAATATTTAAGTTAATTAACCTTCTTCATCTTACTGAAGTTGACATAAAGCCATAACGGCAGTGCATTTGGAAGAATTCGACAATCTTATATTCAGGTATAAAGTCGATTTTCTTGTATATACACATCTTGCAGTCGATATTGAGTTGCTGAAAATCATTAACATCAAATATTTAAGTTAATTAACCTTCTTCATTTTACTGAAGTTGACATAAAGCCATAACGGCAGTGCATTTGGAAGAATTCGACAATCTTATATTCAGGTATAAAGTCGATTTTCTTGTATATACACATCTTGCAGTCGATATTGAGTTGCTGAAAATCATTAACATCAAATTATTTAAGGTTAATTAACTTTCTTCATCTTACTGAAGTTGACATAAAGCCATAACGGCAGTGCATTTGGAAGAATTCGACAATCTTATATTCAGGTATAAAGTCAATTTGCTTGTATATACACCTGAGTAGTCGATATTGAGTTGCTAAAAATTATTAACATCAAATATTTAAGTTAATTAACCTTCTTCATTTTACTGAAGTTGACATAAAGCCATAACGGCAGTGCATTTGGAAGAATTCGACAATCTTATATTCAGGTATAAAGTCGATTTTCTTGTATATACACATCTTGCAGTCGATATTGAGTTGCTGAAAATCATTAACATCAAATATTTAAGTTAATTAACCTTCTTCATCTTACTGAAGTTGACATAAAGCCATAACGGCAGTGCATTTGGAAGAATTCGACAATCTTATATTCAGGTATAAAGTCGATTTTCTTGTATATACACATTTAGTAGTCGGTGTTGGGTTGCTTAAAATCATTAACATCAAATATTTAAGTTAATTAACCTTCTTCATCTTACTGAAGTTGACATAAAGCCATAACGGCAGTGCATTTGGAAGAATTCGACAATCTTATATTCAGGTATAAAGTCGATTTTCTTGTATATACACATTTAGTAGTCGATATTGAGTTGCTTTAAATCATTAACATCAAATATTTAAGTTAATTAACCTTCTTCATCTTACTGAAGTTGACATAAAGCCATAACGGCAGTGCATTTGGAAGAATTCGACAATCTTATATTCAGGTATAAAGTCGATTTTCTTGTATATACACATTTAGTAGTCGATATTGAGTTGCTGAAAATCATTAACATCAAATATTTAAGTTAATTAACCTTCTTCATTTTACTGAAGTTGACATAAAGCCATAACGGCAGTGCATTTGGAAGAATTCGACAATCTTATATTCAGGTATAAAGTCGATTTTCTTGTATATACACATCTTGCAGTCGATATTGAGTTGCTGAAAATCATTAACATCAAATATTTAAGTTAATTAACCTTCTTCATCTTACTGAAGTTGACATAAAGCCATAACGGCAGTGCATTTGGAAGAATTCGACAATCTTATATTCAGGTATAAAGTCGATTTTCTTGTATATACACATCTAGCAGTCGATATTGAGTTGCTGAAAATCATTAAAATCAAATATTTAAGTTAATTAACTTTCTTCATTTTACTGAAGTTGACATAAAGCCATAACGGCAGTGCATTTGGAAGAATTCGACAATCTTATATTCAGGTATAAAGTCGATTTTCTTGTATATACACATCTTGCTGTCGATATTGAGTTGCTGAAAATCATTAACATCGTAATTAACTTTCTTCATTTTACTGAAGTTGACATAAAGCCATAACGGCAGTGCATTTGGAAGAATTCGACAATCTTATATTCAGGTATAAAGTCGATTTTCTTGTATATACACATTTAGTTGTCGATATTGAGTTGCTTTAAATCATTAACATCGATTATTTAAGGTAATTAACTTTCTTCATCTTGCTGAAGTTGACATAGAGCCATAACGGCAGTGCATTTGGAAGAATTCGACAATCTTTTATTCAGGTATAAAAG
>NW_026090954.1:0-13702 GCF_024586455.1 Bactrocera neohumeralis
ATGAAGAAGGTTTAAATTTAAAAAATAAAATTATGATTTGGCAACCCCCAATATGACAAAATGGTATAACAAGAAAATCGACTTTAACCCAATATAAGATTGTCGAATTTTCCCAAACCCCGCCCTTATGGTTTTTTGTCAATTAGCAAGAGAAAATTAAAACTTAAAAAAGATGTTATGATTTTAAACTCAAACGACTCAAATGGTATATACAAGAAAATCGACTTTATCCAAATAAAGATTGTCAATTTTCAAAAAGCACTGGGTTTTGGTTTTTGCAACTTCGCAAGATAAAAAAGGGGTTTAAATTTTCAAATATTTGATTTAAATTTGAAGCAACTCAAATTATTAAAAAGTTATACAAAAAACGACTTATATAAAAAAATTTTTTGATTTTAAAACAACTTTATTAACTTAAAAAAAAATAATTAACCAAAAATTTTGGGGGTTTTAAAGTTTTGCAAAAATACGATCAAAATTTTTATACAAGTGACTTTTTATAAAAATAGATTGTCGAATTCTTCCAAAGCAGCCTTATTTTTTTGTCAACCCAAAGATGAAAAGGAATTAATAAATATTTAAAAATGAAAGAACTCAATGATTCAAAATGATATACAAGAAAACCTTTATATGAATATAAATTGTCACCCCAAAAAATGCCGAGGGGTTTTTCAACTTAGCAAGATTAAATTTTAAAATTAAAATTTTTGTTAAAAGATTTAAAAAATAATATATCAAATGGGGTATAAAAAAAACGACTTTATACTAAATATAAGATTGTCGAATTTTCCAAATTCAAGCCGAGGAAATTAACTTAAGAAGAAGGTAATTCAAATATTTGGAAAAAATTTGCAAACCAATATGACTGTAAATGTTATAACAAGAAAAGGGTTTATACCCAAAAATAAGTTGTCAATTTTCAAAAACACCCTTTTGGTTTTTTGTCAACTTCGAAGATGAAGAAGGTTTAAATTTAACTAAATATTTGATGTTAAAGTTTGAAACAACTCAATATCGACTGCTAAATGTGTATAAACAAGAAAATCGACTTTATATAAATATAAGATTGTCAACCCAAAGCACCCGTTTGCTTTTTTTCAACTTACAAAATGAAGGTTAAATTTTCTAAAAATTTTATTTAATGATTTGAAGCAATCAAAATCGACTAAATTGATATAAAAATCACTTTAACTTAAATAAATTTGAATTTTCCAAATAAAAAAGGGTTTTGGTTTATTCAACTTTTAGGAAGAAGAAGGAAAAACTTAAATATTTAAATTTTAAAGATTAAAAAAATGTCGTATCTAAATGTATATAAAGAAAAAAAACCCTTTTTTAATATAAGATTTGAATTTTTAAATAATGGTTTTGGTTTTTTTCAACTTAAAGATGAAAAGGTTTAAATTTAAATTAAATAAAATTATGATTTGGGCAACCAATATGACTTAAATGGTTTTACAAAAAAAGACTTTATACCAAAAAAAAATTGTCAATTCTTCCAAAAATTAACCAAATATTTGATGTTAATAATTTAAGCAACTCAATATCGACTGCAAGATGTGTACATACAAAAATCGACTTTATACCTGAATATAAGATTGTCGAATTCATCCAAATGCACTGCCGTTATGGCTTAATATCAACCTCAGTAAGATGAAGAAGGTTAATTAACTTAAATATGTTAAATTAGTGATTTGGGGCAACTCAGTATCGACTACTAAATGTGTATATACAAGAAAATCGACTTTATACCTAAATATAAGATTGTCGATTTCTTCCAAATGCACTGCCGTTATGGCTTTATGTCAAATTCAGCAATATGAAGAAAATACCTGAATATAATATTGTGGAATTCTTCCAAATGCACTGCCGTTATGACTTTATGTCAACTTCAGTAAAATGAAGAAGGCTAATTAACTTAAGTATGTTAAATTAGTGATTTAGGGCAATTCAATGTCGACTACTAAATTTGTATATACAAGAAAATCGACCTTATACCTAAATATAAGATTGTCGAATTCTTCCAAATGCACTGCCGTTATGGCTTTATGTCAACTTCAGTAAAATGAAGAAGGTTAATTAACTTAAATGATTTGATGTTAATGATTTATACAAGAAAAGACATACTGAATATCAATATCGACTGCTGCCGTTATGTTTATATACAAGAAAATCGACTTTATACTTGAATATGTTAAATTGTCGAATTCTTCCAAATGCACTGCCGTTATGGCTTTATGTCAACTTCAGTAAAATGAAGAAGCATAATTAACTTAAATATGTTAAATTAATGATTTAAAGCATCTCAATATCGACTGCTAAATGTGTATATACAAGAAAATCGACTTCATACCTGAATATAAGATTGTCGAATTCTTCCAAATGCACTGCCGTTATCTCTTTATGTCAACTTCAGTAAAATGAAGAAGGTTAATTAACTTAAATATTTGATATTAATGATTTGAAGCAACTCAATATCGACTGCTAAATGTGTATATACAAAGAAAATCGACTTTATACCTGAATATAATATTGTCGAATTCTTCCAAATGCACTGCCGTTATGACTTTATATCCACTTCAGTAAGATGAAGAAGGTTAATTAACTTAAGTAAGTGAAGGAAATGATTTAAAGAAGCTCAATATCGATAGCTAAATGTATATACAAGAAAATCGACTTTATATCTGAATATAAGATTGTCGACTTCTTGCAAATGCACTGCCGTTATGGCTTTATGTCAACTTCGGTAAAATGAAGAAGGTTAATTAACTTAAATATTTGATGTTAATGATTTTAAGCAACTCAATATCGACTACTAAATGTGTATATACAAGAAAATCGACTTTATACCTAAATATAAGATTGTCGAATTCTTCCAAATGCACTGCCGTTATGGCTTTATGTCAACTTCAGTAAAATGAAGAAGGTTAATTAACTTAAATATTTGATGTTAATGATTTTAAGCAACTCAATATCGACTGCTGGATGTGTATATACAAGAAAATCGACTTTATACCTGAATATAAGATTGTCGAATTCTTCCAAATGCACTGCCGTTATGACTTTATGTCAACTTCAGTAAAATGAAGAAGGTTAATTAACTTAAATATGTTAAATTAGTGATTTAGGGCAACTCAATATCGACTACTAAATGTGTATATACAAGAAAATCGACTTTATACCTAAATATAAGATTGTCGAATTCTTCCAAATGCACTGCCGTTATGGCTTTATGTCAACTTCAGTAAAATGAAGAAGGTTAATTAACTTAAATATTTGAAATTAATGATTTGAAGCAACTCAATATCGACTGCTAAATGTGTATATACAAGAAAATCGACTTTATACCTGAATATAAGATTGTCGAATTCTTCCAAATGCACTGCCGTTATGACTTTATGTCAACTTCAGTAAAATGAAGAAGGTTAATTATCTTAAATATGTTAAATTAGTGATTTAGGGCAACTCAATATCGACTACTAAATGTGTATATACAAGAAAATCGACTTTATACCTAAATATAAGATTGTCGAATTCTTCCAAATGCACTGCCGTTATGGCTTTATGTCAACTTCAGTAAAATGAAGAAGGTTAATTAACTTAAATATTTGATGTTAAATGATTTAAGCAACTCAATATCGACTGCTAAATGTGTATATACAAGAAAATCGACTTTATACCTGAATATAAGATTGTCGAATTCTTCCAAATGCACTGCCGTTATGGCTTTATGTCAACTTCAGTAAAATGAAGAAGGTTAATTAACTTAAATATGTTAAATTAGTGATTTAGGGCAACTCAATATCGACTACTAAATGTGTATATACAAGAAAATCGACTTTATACCTGAATATAAGATTGTCGAATTCTTCCAAATGCACTGCCGTTATCTTTATGTCAACTTCAGTAAAATGAAGAAGGTTAATTATCTTAAATATTTGATATTAATGATTTAAAGCAACTCAATATCGACTGCAAAATGTGTATATACAAGAAAATCGACTTTATATCTGAATATAAGATTGTCGAATTCTTCCAAATGCACTGCCGTTATGGCTTTATGTCAACTTCAGTAAAATGAAGAAGGTTAATTAACTTAAATGTTTGATGTTAATGATTTTAAGCAACTCAATATCGACTACGAAATGTGTATATACAAGAAAATCGACTTTATACCTGAATATAAGATTGTCGAATTCTTCCAAATGCACTACCGTTATGGCTTTATGTCAACTTCAGTAAGATGAAGAAGGTTAATTAACTTAAGTATGTTAAATTAGTGATTTAGGGCAACTCAATATCGACTACTAAATGTGTATATACAAGAAAATCGACTTTATACCTGAATATAAGTTTGTCGAATTCTTCCAAATGCACTGCCGTTATGGCTTTATGTCAACTTCAGTAAGATGAAGAAGGTTAATTAACTTAAATGTTTGATGTTAATGATTTTAAGCAACTCAATATCGACTACTAAATGTGTATATACAAGAAAATCGACTTTATACCTAAATATAAGATTGTCGAATTCTTCCAAATGCACTGCCGTTATGGCTTTATGTCAACTTCAGTAAAATGAAGAAGGTTAATTAACTTAAATGTTTGATGTTAATGATTTTAAGCAACTCAATATCGACTACTAAATGTGTATATACAAGAAAATCGACTTTATACCTGAATATAAGATTGTCGAATTCTTCCAAATGCACTGCCGTTATGGCTTTATGTCAACTTCAGTAAGATGAAGAAGGTTAATTAACTTAAATATGTTAAATAAGTGATTTAGAGCAACTCAATATCGACTACTAAATGTGTATATACAAGAAAATCGACTTTATACCTGAATATAAGTTTGTCGAATTCTTCCAAATGCACTGCCGTTATGGCTTTATGTCAACTTCAGTAAAATGAAGAAGGTAATTAACTTAAATATTTGATGTTAATGATTTTCAGCAACTCAATATCGACTGCAAGATGTGTATATACAAGAAAATCGACTTTATACCTGAATATAAGATTGTCGAATTCTTCCAAATGCACTGCCGTTATGGCTTTATGTCAACTTCAGTAAAATGAAGAAGGTTAATTAACTTAAATGTTTGATGTTAATGATTTTAAGCAACTCAATATCGACTACTGAATGTGTATATACAAGAAAATCGACTTTGTACCTGAATATAAGATTGTCGAATTCTTCCAAATGCACTGCCGTTATGGCTATATGTCAACTTCAGTAAAATGAAGAAGGTTAATTAACTTAAATGTTTGATGTTAATGATTTTAAGCAACTCAATATCGACTACGAAATGTGTATATACAAGAAAATCGACTTTATACCTGAATATAAGATTGTCGAATTCTTCCAAATGCACTGTTATGGCTTTATGTCAACTTCAGTAAGATGAAGAAGGTTAACTAACATAAATATGTTAAATTAGTGATTTAGGGCAACTCAATATCGACTACTAAATGTGTATATACAAGAAAATCGACTTTATACCTAAATATAAGATTGTCGAATTCCTCCAAATGCACTGCCGTTATGGCTTTATGTCAACTTCAGCTAGATGAAGAAGGTTAATTATCTTAAATATTTGATATTAATGATTTAAAGCAACTCAATATCGACTGCAAAATGTGTATATACAAGAAAATCGACTTTATATCTGAATATAAGATTGTCGAATTCTTCCAAATGCACTGCCGTTATGGCTTTATGTCAACTTCAGTAAAATGAAGAAGGTTAATTAACTTAAATGTTTGATGTTAATGATTTTAAGCAACTCAATATCGACTACTAAATGTGTATATACAAGAAAATCTACTTTATACTTGAATGTAAGATTGTCTAATTCTTCCAAATGCACTGCCGTTATGGCTTTATGTCAACTTCAGCAAGATGAAGAACGTTAATTACTTTAAATATTTGATGCTTATGATTTGCAGAAATTTAATATCTATTGCTAAATATGTATATACAAGAAAATCTACTTTGTACCTGAATATGAAATTGTCTAAATCTTCCCAATGTACTGCCGTTATGACTTGATGTCAACTTCAGCACGATGAAGAAGGTTAGTTATCTTAAATATTTGATATTAATGATTTAAAGCAACTCAATATCGACTGCAAAATGTGTATATTCAAGAAAATCGACTTTATATCTGAATATAAGATTGTCGAATTCTTCCAAATGCACTGCCGTTATGGCTTTATGTCAACTTCAGTAAAATGAAGAAGGTTAATTAACTTAAATGTTTGATGTTAATGATTTTAAGCAACTCAATATCGACTACTAAATGTGTATATACAAGAAAATCGACTTTATACCTGAATATAAGATTGTCGAATTCTTCCAAATGCACTGCCGTTATGGCTTTATGTCAACTTCAGTATTTGATGTTAATGAAAATGAAGAAGGTTAATTAACTTAAATGTTTGATGTTAATGATTTAAGCAACTCAATATCGACTACTAAATGTGTATATACAAGAAAATCGACTTTATACCTGAATATAAGATTGTCGAATTCTTCCAAATGCACTGCCGTTATGGCTTTATGTCAACTTCAGTAAAATGAAGAAGGTTAATTAACTTAAATATTTGAT
Source organism: Bactrocera neohumeralis (assembly GCF_024586455.1). NCBI lineage: Eukaryota > Metazoa > Arthropoda > Insecta > Diptera > Tephritidae > Bactrocera > Bactrocera neohumeralis. The sequence continues at coordinate 6,609 of NW_026090954.1, forward strand.
GTTAATGATTTTAAGCAACACAATATCGACTGCTAAATGTGTATATACAAGAAAATCGACTTTATATCTGAATATAAGATTGTCGAATTCTTCCAAATGCACTGCCGTTATGCTTTATGTCAACTTCAGTAAAATGAAGAAGGTTAATTAACTTAAATATTTGATGTTAATGATGAATTAATGAATTCTTCCAAATGCACTGCCGTTATGGCTTTATGTCAACTTCAGTAAGATGAAGAAGGTTAATTAACTTAAATATTTGATGTTAATGATTTGAAGCAACTCAATATCGACTGCTAAATGTGTATATACAAGAAAATCGACTTTATACCTGAATATAAGATTGTCGAATTCTTCCAAATGCACTGCCGTTATGGCTTTATGTCAACTTCAGTAAAATGAAGAAGGTTAATTAACTTAAATATTTAATGTTAATGATTTAAAGCAACTCAATATCGACTGCACTAAATGTGTATATACAAGAAAATCGACTTTATACCTGAATATAAGATTGTCGAATTCTTCCAAATGCACTGCCGTTATGGCTTTATGTCAACTTCAGTAAAATGAAGAAGGTTAATTAACTTAAATGTTTGATGTTAATGATTTGAAGCAACTCAATATCGACTGCTAAATGTGTATATACAAGAAAATCGACTTTATACCTGAATATAAGATTGTCGAATTCTTCCAAATGCACTGCCGTTATGGCTTTATGTCAACTTCAGTAAAATGAAGAAGGTTAATTAACTTAAATGTTTGATGTTAATGATTTTAAGCAACTCAATATCGACTGCTAAATGTGTATATACAAGAAAATCGACTTTATACCTGAATATAAGATTGTCGAATTCTTCCAAATGCACTGCCGTTATGGCTTTATGTCAACTTCAGTAAAATGAAGAAGGTTAATTAACTTAAATATGTTAAATTAGTGATATAGGGCAACTCAATATCGACTACTAAATGTGTATATACAAGAAAATCGACTTTATACCTGAATATAAGATTGTCGAATTCTTCCAAATGCACTGCCGTTATGGCTTTATGTCAACTTCAGTAAAATGAAGAAGGTTAATTAACTTAAATGTTTGATGTTAATGATTTTAAGCAACTCAATATCGACTACTAAATGTGTATATACAAGAAAATCGACTTTATACCTGAATATAAGATTGTCGAATTCTTCCAAATGCACTACCGTTATGGCTTTATGTCAACTTCAGTAAAATGAAGAAGGTTAAATAACTTAAATGTTTGATGTTAATGATTTTAAGCAACTCAATATCGACTACTAAATGTGTATATACAAGAAAATCGACTTTATACCTGAATATAAGATTGTCGAATTCTTCCAAATGCACTGCCGTTATGGCTTTATGTCAACTTCAGTAAAATGAAGAAGGTTAATTAACTTAAATATTTGATGTTAATGATTTTAAGCAACTCAATACCGACTACTAAATGTGTATATACAAGAAAATCGACTTTATACCTGAATATAAGATTGTCGAATTCTTCCAAATGCACTGCCGTTATGGCTTTATGTCAACTTCAGTAAAATGAAGAAGGTTAATTAACTTAAATGTTTGATGTTAATGATTTTAAGCAACTCAATATCGACTACTAAATGTGTATATGCAAGAAAATCGACTTTATTCCTGAATATAAGATTGTCGAATTCTTCCAAATGCACTACCGTTATGGCTTTATGTCAACTTCAGTAAGATGAAGAAGGTTAATTAACTTAAATATGTTAAATTAGTGATTTAGGGCAACTCAATATCGACTACTAAATGTGTATATACAAGAAAATCGACTTTATACCTGAATATAAGTTTGTCGAATTCTTCCAAATGCACTGCCGTTATGGCTTTATGTCAACTTCAGTAAAATGAAGAAGGTTAATTAACTTAAATATTTGATGTTAATGATTTGAAGCAACTCAATATCGACTGCTAAATGTGTATATACAAGAAAATCGACTTTATACCTGAATATAAGATTGTCGAATTCTTCCAAATGCACTGCCGTTATGGCTTTATGTCAACTTCAGTAAAATGAAGAAGGTTAATTAACTTAAATATTTGATGTTAATGATTTTAAGCAACTCAATATCGACTACTAGATGTAAATATACAAGAAAATCGACTTTATATCTGAATATAAGATTGTCGAATTCTTCCAAATGCACTGTTATGGCTTTATGTCAACTTCGGTAAGATGAAGAAAGTTAATTAACTTAAATATGTTAAATTAATGATTTAGGGCAACTCAATATCGACTACTAAATGTGTATATACAAGAAAATCGACTTTATACCTGAATATAAGATTGTCGAATTCTTCCAAATGCACTGCCGTTATGGCTTTATGTCAACTTCAGTAAAATGAAGAAGGTTAATTAACTTAAATATTTGATGTTAATGATTTGAGGCAACTCAATATCGACTACTAAATGTGTATATACAAGAAAATCGACTTTATACCTGAATATAAGATTGTCGAATTCTTCCAAATGCACTGCCGTTATGGCTTTATGTCAACTTCAGTAAGATGAAGAAGGTTAATTAACTTAAATATTTGATGTTAATGATTTTAAGCAACTCAATATCGACTACTAAATGTGTATATACAAGAAAATCGACTTTATACCTCAATATAAGATTGTCGAATTCTTACACTGCCGTTATGGCTTTATGTCAACTTCAGTAAAATGAAGAAGGTTAATTAACTTAAATATTTGATGTTAATGATTTTAAGCAACTCAATATCGACTGCTAAATGTGTATATACAAGAAAATCGACTTTATACTTGAATGTAAGATTGTCTAATTCTTCCAAATGCACTGCCGTTATGGCTTTATGTCAACTTCAGCAAGATGAAGAACGTTAATTACTTTAAATATTTGATGCTTATGATTTGCAGAAATTTTATATCTGTTGCTAAATATGTATATACAAGAAAATCTACTTTGTACCTGATTGTCTAAATATTCCCAATGTACTGCCGTTATGACTTGATGTCAACTTCAGCACGATGAAGAAGGTTAGTTATCTTAAATATTTGATATTAATGATTTAAAGCAACTCAATATCGACTGCAAAATGTGTATATTCAAGAAAATCGACTTTATATCTGAATATAAGATTGTCGAATTCTTCCAAATGCACTGCCGTTATGGCTTTATGTCAACTTCAGTAAAATGAAGAAGGTTAATTAACTTAAATGTTTGATGTTAATGATTTTAAGCAACTCAATATCGACTACTAAATGTGTATATACAAGAAAATCGACTTTATACCTGAATATAAGATTGTCGAATTCTTCCAAATGCACTACCGTTATGGCTTTATGTCAACTTCAGTAAGATGAAGAAGATTAATTAACTTAAATATGTTAAATTAGTGATTTAGGGCAACTCAATATCGACTACTAAATGTGTATATACAAGAAAATCGACTTTATACCTGAATATAAGATTGTCGAATTCTTCCAAATGCACTGCCGTTATGGCTTTATGTCAACTTCAGTAAAATGAAGAAGGTTAATTAACTTAAATATTTGATGTTAATGATTTGAAGCAACTCAATATCGACTACTAAATGTGTATATACAAGAAAATCGACTTTATACCTGAATATAAGATTGTCGAATTCTTCCAAATGCACTGCCGTTATGGCTTTATGTCAACTTCAGTAAAATGAAGAAGGTTAATTAACTTAAATATTTGATGTTAATGATTTTCAGCAACTCAATATCGAAAACTAAATGTGTATATACAAGAAAATCGACTTTATACCTGAATATAAGATTGTCGAATTCTTCCAAATGCACTGCCGTTATGGCTTTATGTCAACTTCAGTAAGATGAAGAAGGTTAATTAACTTAAATATTTGATGTTAATGATTTGAAGCAACTCAATATCGACTGCTAAATGTGTATATACAAGAAAATCGACTTTATACCTGAATATAAGATTGTCGAATTCTTCCAAATGCACTGCCGTTATGGCTTTATGTCAACTTCAGTAAAATGAAGAAGGTTAATTAACTTAAATATGTTAAATTAGTGATTTAGGGCAACTCAATATCGACTACTAAATGTGTATATACAAGAAAATCGACTTTATACCTAAATATAAGATTGTCGAATTCTTCCAAATGCACTGCCGTTATGGCTTTATGTCAACTTCAGTAAAATGAAGAAGGTTAATTAACTTAAATGTTTGATGTTAATGATTTTAAGCAACTCAATATCGACTACTAAATGTGTATATACAAGAAAATCGACTTTATACCTGAATATAAGATTGTCGAATTCTTCCAAATGCACTGCCGTTATGGCTTTATGTCAACTTCAGTAAAATGAAGAAGGTTAATTAACTTAAATATTTGATGTTAATGATTTTAAGCAACTCAATACCGACTACTAAATGTGTATATACAAGAAAATCGACTTTATACCTGAATATAAGATTGTCGAATTCTTCCAAATGCACTGCCGTTATGGCTTTATGTCAACTTCAGTAAGATGAAGAAGGTTAATTAACTTAAATATGTTAAATTAGTGATTTAGGGCAACTCAATATCGACTACTAAATGTGTATATACAAGAAAATCGACTTTATACCTGAATATAAGATTGTCGAATTCTTCCAAATGCACTGCCGTTATGGCTTTATGTCAACTTCAGTAAGATGAAGAAGGTTAATTAACTTAAATATTTGATTTTAATGATTTAAAGCAACTCAATATCGACTGCAAAATGTGTATATACAAGAAAATCGACTTTATACCTGAATATAAGATTGTCGAATTCTTCCAAATGCACTGCCGTTATGGCTTTATGTCAACTTCAGTAAGATGAAGAAGGTTAATTAACTTAAATATGTTAAATTAGTGATTTAGGGCAACTCAATATCGACTACTAAATGTGTATATACAAGAAAATCGACTTTATACCTGAATATAAGATTGTCGAATTCTTCCAAATGCACTGCCGTTATGGCTTTATGTCAACTTCAGTAAAATGAAGAAGGTTAATTAACTTAAATGTTTGATGTTAATGATTTTAAGCAACTCAATATCGACTACTAAATGTGTATATACAAGAAAATCGACTTTATACCTGAATATAAGATTGTCGAATTCTTCCAAATGCACTGCCGTTATGGCTTTATGTCAACTTCAGTAAGATGAAGAAGGTTAATTAACTTAAATATGTTAAATTAGTGATTTAGGGCAACTCAATATCGACTACTAAATGTGTATATACAAGAAAATCGACTTTATACCTAAATATAAGATTGTCGAATTCTTCCAAATGCACTGCCGTTATGGCTTTATGTCAACTGCAGTAAAATGACGAAGGTTAATTAAATTAAATGTTTGATGTTAATGATTTAAAGCAACTCAATATCGACTGCAAAATGTGTATATACAAGAAAATCGACTTTATACCTGAATATAAGATTGTCGAATTCTTCCAAATGCACTGCCGTTATGGCTTTATGTCAACTTCAGTAAGATGAAGAAGTTAATTAACTTAAATATTTGATGTTAATGATTTGAAGCAACTCAATATCGACTACTAAATGTGCATATACAAGAAAATCTACTTTATACTTGAATGTAAGATTGTCTAATTCTTCCAAATGCACTGCCGTTATGGCTTTATGTCACCTTCAGCAAGATGAAGAACGTTAATTACTTTAAATATTTGATGCTTATGATTTGCAGAAATTTAATATCTATTGCTAAATATGTATATACAAGAAAATCTACTTTGTACCTGATTGTCTAAATCTTCCCAATGTACTGCCGTTATGACTTGATGTCAACTTCAGCACGATGAAGAAGGTTAGTTATCTTAAATATTTGATATTAATGATTTAAAGCAACTCAATATCGACTGCAAAATGTGTATATTCAAGAAAATCGACTTTATATCTGAATATAAGATTGTCGAATTCTTCCAAATGCACTGCCGTTATGGCTTTATGTCAACTTCAGTAAAATGAAGAAGGTTAATTAACTTAAATGTTTGATGTTAATGATTTTAAGCAACTCAATATCGACTACTAAATGTGTATATACAAGAAAATCGACTTTATACCTGAATATAAGATTGTCGAATTCTTCCAAATGCACTACCGTTATGGCTTTATGTCAACTTCAGTAAGATGAAGAAGGTTAATTAACTTAAGTATGTTAAATTAGTGATTTAGGGCAACTCAATATCGACTACTAAATGTGTATATACAAGAAAATCGACCTTATACCTAAATATAAGATTGTCGAATTCTTCCAAATGCACTGCCGTTATGGCTTTATGTCAACTTCAGTAAAATGAAGAAGGCTAATTAACTTAAGTATGTTAAATTAGTGATTTAGGGCAACTCAATATCGACTACTAAATGTGTATATTCAAGAAAATCGACTTTATACCTGAATATAAGATTGTCCAATTCTTCCAAATGCACTGCCGTTATGGCTTTATGTCAACTTCAGTAAAATGAAGAAGGTTAATTAACTTAAATATTTGATGTTAATGATTTTCAGCAACTCAATATCGAAAACTAAATGTGTCTATACAAGAAAATCGACTTTATACCTGAATATAAGATTGTCGAATTCTTCCAAATGCACTGCCGTTATGACTTTATGTCAACTTCAGTAAAATGAAGAAGGTTAATTAACTTAAATGTTTGATTTTAATGATTTGAAGCAACTCAATATCGACTGCTAAGTGTGTATATACAAGAAAATCGACTTTATACCTGAATATAATATTGTGGAATTCTTTCAAATGCACTGCCGTTATGACTTTATGTCAACTTCAGTAAAATGAAGAAGGCTAATTAACTTAAATATGTTAAACTAGTGATTTAGGGCAATTCAATATCGACGACTAAATGTGTATATACAAGAAAATCGACCTTATACCTAAATATAAGATTGTCGAATTCTTCCAAATGCACTGCCGTTATGGCTTTATGTCAACTTCAGTAAAATGAAGAAGGTTAATTAACTTAAATGTTTGATGTTAATGATTTTAGGCAACTCAATATCGACTACTAAATGTGCATATAC
>NW_026090955.1:0-11559 GCF_024586455.1 Bactrocera neohumeralis
AAAACGGAAAATAATGAAAAATTTTTTACATTTTAACCCAAAGCAACTCTTTGATTAAAAATTCGGATTCTTATTCTTTAAGTAAAACAACCTCCTTTCAAAGTCATGCTTTGTTACTTTTACATTTTATTATTGTGCATGTATGTGTATGTTGGGGTGCTCGTGTGAGTACACAAGCGCCGTGCTGCGTGCGTTATAAAGAATTACAATAACAGTAAACGACACAATGGTGTATAAATACATTACGACTTAACAACAATGCTGTATATGTAACCTGCAATAACCGCAAGGCATTTGCCAATGGGTTGACTTGACTTGTGTTAAGTGTAGTGCATTTGCACTTGAATTTAAAAGTTTTCTATTTGTTGTATATATTTTTGCTCTTTATGGCTTTCAATTGCTTTAATTCTTTATATACATAGAATTGGCAGCGTAAAGTACACTTTTAATGACCACTTATACAGATAATATAATAGGAAGCAAGTAGTAAATAGTTGCTTCTTGGTTAGTAGCAGCTCTTGGTTTTAAGTATCAGTGGTTTTAGTATCAAAATAATACTGAAATAGTTGTTCATAAACAAATAATAAATATTCTAGCATCCTTTTTGAAAAAAGACAAAAACAAAAAAGGTGTTCAATTGCCCTCTTCACAAATGCAAAAAAGTTTTATAGAAGAACTTGATTTTATCGCGCAGTTTGTATGACAGACAATTTCTTCGGAATTTATACGTGTACAAATCGCGCAACTCTGTTGAAATTCACGTTCTGCCAAAGAATATGTTTCGCGAACTGGCTCAACTTTTGGCGAACGCAATCGGCTTACTGGGCATGCTGTTCGCAACACCATCACCTATCTTGAGACCTAGCATTCATTGTTGGATAATAGAATAGATCGTCCAGATCGCAGTGAAAAATATATCCAGCCGTAGCTGAGAGTGTATACGGAGACCGTGGAGAGTCGATTCAGCGCGAAAGGCGGCAACTTGGACTGACGTATGGAAGGACTTGACGATACATGTCGAGATCTTAAATTGGCTTATGAAATACCTGAAGTTTTGAGCAAGAACTGAAGCCGTTCGACCTTTCCAAGCGACATCGCTTTGCTATGTGGGCTTTTGAAAAGTTCTCAGAAAGCTCCGACGTTTTAAGCCAAATTTTGTTCAGCGGTTTTGGCGCAATAATTTCAAATCCTAGGGAAAATTGCCGTATGTCTTGGAGGAAAGAGCAATGTGAAGATTCAGAAGCTGCCCACTTCATCCAGAAAAAACAACGGTTTGGTGTGGTTTTATGGGTGGTGTGACCATCGGTCATATTTCTTTAAATATGTGCCACTGAAAACGTACTGGCGTAGGTAATGATTACCTGCTAAATTCGGTAAACAGATAATTTGACGTTTTGGGCCGGTCGATTGGTCACCATGATCGTGTGATATCATACCGTTAGAATATGAGTAATGGTAAAGTAAAGCGCCATTACTTTCAACAAATGGAGCTGGAGACCATCCACTATACGGAAGATTTTGCGGAAAAGGACCTTGGTTTGCGGTTGAACAATCATCAAGCGCGTCGAGCGTTGGTGAAAGGGCTCAAAGAGATGGTTACAAACTCCGATTTCACAAGAAATTTTGGTCCCGGTGATGAAGCTCTTTCCCGGTTGAATCACTGATAGACATATAAGGTTTGTTAGAAAGGTGAAAATCATTGATTTTGATTTTCAAAATTATCTGATTGGTCTACCAGCAATATTTGATTTTGCATTTTTTGTTCCCATATTTTAGTTTTCGAGTGCAGATAATATGACTTACAGGGTAAGTGTTCAACAAACACTTCTTTCTATGAAATAGTTGTAGTTATTTATAAAAATACAATTGTTTTATTATATTTTATTTTATACAAAAAAGTAAAAATAAGTACTTTTAAAACTAAATGTTCATCTAATCAATATTGTTTAATATACTCCTTTTTCCATGCCTTACTATATTATGACATTTTATATTCAATAAAATTTTAAAATGTATTCAGAATATGTAAAAAATCGCATGCGAGTTCTTTCATTTAACACCTCAATCGCCAAATTGCTGCTAATTCACAAACAACATTTCAAGGAGAAGCAACAAATACCGTAATGTAGTAGGCATGTAGCGAGTGCATTACCCCTTCGCTATGCTGCGATGTACAAACGCAAAGGAAGGTGGACAAAGAACGGACTCCATCACATACAACAAACACAGCAGCATCACCTCGTGTCGTGGGGAACACGACACACTCATCACACATTACTGCTCATAGACAGTCAATGGAATTTTTCAATCGCGATCGGTCAATAGTTAAATTGCGTCGTCGGTTCGTATTGCAGGAAAATAGTAACAAACGCGTTAAAAGTTTCTAGTAAAAGTGCTTTTTAATTATTTTATTTAATTTAAAAAGCTTGAGTCAGAGTGTACAGAATTAAAAATGAAAACTTAAAGGTGAAGTGAATGTAAAAAGTGGTAATGTTCTAGTAAAAGCAAAGAAATCTGTGTAAAGGAGTGAAATAAAGTTGTTAGTGTTCTAAGAAAGCCAAAACGTGTGTAAAGTGAAATTAATCCAGTGTGCATAAGTAATTTTTTGTTTTCTGTGATATGTGTATATTTGTTAGTGGTGTTGTTAATAGTGTAGTGAAATGGATATTGATTATCATTCATAAATAGTGCTGTAGTGCTGTAGTGAATTAGTGAATTAATTTCTTTCTAAATAATTTCGTCAAATATGAAGTTAAGCGTTCGTTCCTTCGGTGTTCGTCTAACGTCGTTTTCTAATTAACCAACAACGTCGTTCGAATAAACCAACAAATAATATCAGTTCAAGAGAGTAATATATTTTTTGCTCCAAAAACTTAAACGTAAGTACAGGGTGTTTGTGGATCAATTACTTCGTATTTTTAAGTAAATTAAATATGTTTTAAGAATTCATTGTTTGTATATTTAAAATATTACATGTGGCAACTATATTTTAAAAATTAGAAGAACAAAAAATATAATCAAAATATCAACATAAATATATTTTTAAGAACTAATATAAAATATTAGTACTACATAGGTATTGCCCTTTATCTCGTCTAAGAGATGCATTTTCTGCGTATATCCCTAATTTGGTTAACGAAAGTATTTTGTTGAACCGAATACTGAACCTTTGTACCTTCTCTCAGAGTTCTTCCATTATTTTAGAAGTTGAATCGACGCAAAAAAACAATTTTCAATAATTTTTTGATTGATTTATATCTAGTAATATTCTGCTTTCAATTTATTGCCTATAACGCTAACACCATCATCTGAAACCTACTTTTTACAAGACCAGAGGCGATGGGTGAAAAATCATTGGTACCAGGTCTTGAACTAAATATAATTACTGGAATTTCCTAACAAACTTCCGGAGTATCTAGCGACTTATTATTATGTATTGCGTGTGACTTGGACGATTGTTTCTACAGATGGTTCAATTATTAACGGACAGGTCCGAATTCAGAGTTTGGTCATAGGAGAAAAGAAGCTCGCAGTAGATGATTCTCTGCTAATCCATCAAGCGTAAATTTTAACTTATTCACCATACTTCAAAAATTATTGGTTTTACGATTTAACGCGTTACACACATCGAAAATTTAATTCTGAAAACAACGTCATGTATTTTCTTCTTCTGACAACACTTTGCTTGAAGAAATAAGTGTGCCAGTAGGATATTTTAGATGGCATAGTAAAGCTTGATTAGAAGCTATAATATTTTCTTCAGTGAGGAGTCCGGCATGATTCTGCCCCAAGTACAAAGACGAAGACCACCGCAAGCTTTTTGTGAATAATATTCGTAGTATCATGGGTTCCTGGTCAGTTTTTACTCAATCGAATACAGTTTGTGGTTCCAACCACATTATGTTTAGTAAAACGTCTTCAGTTGATTTCATCAAATTATTGATTGTATAACCGGTTTAAGTCAGGTGGAAGCGATGAAATCCCTATATCAGGAGGAAGGTTGAGACTAGAGGAAGATCTGTTTGCAGACGTTGGACAACACTCAAAGTATGAAAAAAATGTTTTCATACTAACGAAGCATTTATTAGTATAAATTCACGGAAAATAATGAAAATCATAATGTTTACTATGTATATGAGCAGAATAATTCGTGAGACGATTCCACATTTTTGAAATTAGTCTGGCAACGTTATATGTTTACTTAATTTACCTTTATGCCATAATACGTTCACCCAATTTGGGGGCAAGGGCTGGGGTAGTATTGATCATCATCAGCATGCAATTATTGTTAGAAAAACATTATTTATTAGTTTCATTAAGATGACTCGCTTATTGACCGATATATGTACAAAAGCGGTATAATCAACAATAGGCAATGAGGGTTCATATATTTGATACTTATACAGGTGCAAATTTGTGACATCGTAAACTATATTATTAAGTGCTCACAAAACACTTTTTGTTTTATGTACATATTTAACATATTTAATTTATTAGATTAATTTAGTTACATTAACAAAAAATAAAGATGCATTTTTCACACATGGACTAATGCCATCAAGATTATTCCTTCGGGTCTACAATAATACAAATACTTTTAGGTCAGTATTTCTGTCACTTTACTTTTGAAGTTGATTTTTGATTTCCAAAAAGCTACTTGGTCTACTAATAGTATATACAAAAGATGTAAAAATAAGATATCGATAAGGCCTTAAAAGTAGAAAGTGAGAATTAAGGTCATCATAAAAGGAATTTTCTTTTCTTACTTTGTAAAAGAACTTTTGAGGAACCAATTGCTCTGATGAATCCAATACTGTTCAATACAGTTTCTTTTCTAAGCAATTATTATATTATTATATTTCATATTCAGGTGAAAATCTTTTACATTTATAATATGAAGTGTTGCTAATTCACCGACAACAACATTTCAAGGACAAGCAGCAGCTTTGCCGTAATGTAGTAGGCATGTAGCGAGTGCGTACCCCTTCTCGCTATGCTGCGATGTTGCAAAAGCAATGAGGTGGACTAAAAAACAACGGATGCCTTCTCTCATACAGAAAGCGCAGCATCACCTCTTGTGGTAGGGGAGACTCTACACTCCTCACCATTTTGCTTTCAGAGAGTCAGTCAATAGAATTTTCAATCGCGATCGTGATCAATGGTCAGTGCGCGTCGGTTCGTATTGCGGGAAAAATAGTAATAAACGCGTTAGAAGTTTTGTACCCAAATTATTTATTTAATTTAAATACTTGAGTCAGGAGTTGTTGCAAATTAAATGAAAACTTAAAGGTGAAAGTGAATGTGAAAAAGTTGTAAGTGTTCTAGTAAGCAAGAAATCACGTGTAAAGTGAAATAAATCAGTGTGCATAGCTCATTTTGTTTCTGCTGACATGTTTTATGTTTTGTTGATGGTGTTAATAGCAGAAGTGTGTGGAAATCAGATATTGTATCATTCATAAATAGTGCTGTGTGTGTAGTGCTGGTGCATTAGTGAATTAATTTCTTTTAAATATATTTAGTCAAATATGAAGTGAAGCGTTCGTTCCTTCGGTGTTCGTTCGTCGTTTTCCTAATCAGTAACAACGTCGCTCGAATATAGTAACAAATAATATTGACTCAGAGTAATAAATTTTGCTCTAAAAAGTTAAGAGTAAGTACCAGGTGTTTTGTATACAAACTGCTTCCCTACTTTGTATTTTTAAATAAATTATATTAAATATAATGTTAAAATACATGTTTGCATAAATTCAGTAGTTTTATTTACCCAATTTCTACTGAATTTTTGTGCTGAAAAAAATTAGAATACTAATTTAAAAAGTTTACTTTACATAAATTTTGAAATTTCTCTTAAGTTATATTATTTGGAAAGTGTCATAAAATAAATTGTTCACTGACTTGAAATTTGCGGAAAGTTGTATTAAAGTATGGTTTTAAGAGGTATATCCTTCCAAGTAAAATAAGTATACACAATTTTAATTAAACTAAAAAATCTATGTATATATTAAATTTTTAGTTTGATAATATTTTTATTGGTTCCAATGACAAAAATGTATGAAAATAATCAAAAATTTAGAATCCATTCACTTTAGCTCGATATGGCCACCTTTTGCCTTGACTATGGCCCTCAAACGGTCAAAAAACAAGTTGCATGCTGCACGAATGTGAGCTTGTGGTATTTTGGCCCATTCATTACAATCGCTTTCTTAGGCGCATCCATACTGGTGTATTTTTAGTCGCACCTTGCTCTCTAAATGGACCGAATGGAAAAGTCCATCCAGTTTGCGTCACGAGTGAATTCAAAAAGCCATTGTGTCGACGAAAATGATTTTAACCATAATTCTCGCTTTATGTGACGGCGCCGAAGTCTTGTTGGAACGTCATTCTTTCGGCCGAAGTGTTTGTGCCCACGGCTCGCACCTTCCAAAATATTTTCACGATAATAAGTCGCATTTACTTTGACACGGAGGCTCGATGAAAACGACTGGAGAGCGCCCATCAGCGGTGCGGCAGCCCATACCATCACCCCGCGATGGGAATTGCTTCAGGTGGCCATTCGTAGGCTTAAATTCTCATACGTGCGTTCGGTCAAGTAAACACGGTCATTTTGGATTTTGGAATTGCTCAATAAAAATTCTTCTCATCAGAAAAACACAATGTTCGGAAATTCGCCACGTTCGTGCAGAGTGCAACAACTCCTTCCGCTCTTTCGGTCTAACTTTTTGCTGCGGTGTAAAGATTGTGTCCTTTTTGGAACTTTGTGAGCTTGACCTTTAGCTCATTTTCAACAGTCGTTGCATTGAACTTTGCGAAATTTTTCAGCTCTTTAGCCATTTGATTGCCACTTCGACGTGGATTTCGTTCAAGTCGGCCTTCACTATTCGAATCATCTCAGGTGATGTTGCTGTTTTCTTATGACCACCTCCGCGGCGTTTTGCGATGCTGCCAGTATCATTGTAACGATTTATAGTGCGATACACAAACATTTTTTTGTTCACTTCGAGATGTTTGCTGACGAACTTAATTGCTGCTTGTGATTTTCCAGCCAAATATAAGCAATCACACTATTACGTTTAAATTCCATCGTATAACTTTTTTCACACGACACAGACTAAAATGTTTTTGTACGCTTGTAAACAATGGAATGATTTGTTATTGGTGTAAATTTAAGCGCGCTGTCGTAATAGTGTCAGTAGTTATAGCAGTTTGAATTTGGTAACACTTCAGTGGGTAACCCTGTAGTATATGAGAGTTGGGTAGTATGGACTGCATTTTTTATCTATTTTTTCAATAGACATTCTATATACATTAAAATATCAAAATACTGAAACCACATTCATTTCAGAATAAAGTCAGCCGGATGTTTCATTCTAATATTAGTTCTATGAGCTATGTCAAGTTTTTCTTTAAATTTGTCTGTTTTATCTCAAAAACTTATATGTAAAATAAGCTCTTTCAGGGTCAGATAAGGCAAAGGCCGATAATGCGGTGTCAAAATCACCGGTTGTTCGAAAAATCTTTATATTAGTGTGGGGGCTTACAGTTTGACAACTCTGATTAATCTCTGTCAGAAAATTATTCCTGATTTTCAATTATATATCTCTTTTTTTGATCAATAATTCGATCAAGTCAATAAAGGTACTGGTCAAGACATTCGGTACTTAGGGCTTGAATATTTTTAGGTATGATTTGAAATATTTCTCAGACCAAAGACCAGCCAATTTTATGCTTTTCCTTTATTGAAAATATTAAAGATTTGTGTATAACTGATAAAGAATAGTGGAATTTAAAATTGTGCAATTGGGGAAGTAGGCGTGGTTGTTATATTGATTTCGTCCAAACCAAATAATAGTGATACAAAAAAGGTATTCTTCAATAAAATTCTGTCAAATCGGTCTTTTAGTTGCGTTCCGAGATATAAGTTTCTTCCCGATTAGTGGGTATGCCACGCTCACCGTCCAAATTGACCCCCGTGAAAAGCAAACACTGTTAATTCACAATCCCAGTATGCGTGCTTGCTATTTTGAGCGTTTTATTTATTTATTCTAGCTAAAACTTTTAATAAGTTTTTAAAGTACGTTATAGAAAATGAAGGATTTTATAAAAATGATTCATCTATTTTTACTAATATACAAGTTCAGTATTGGAGCTGGTGGTTTAGAAAAAGGTGGATATAAACTTTAAAAAAATATATATTTCTAGCGTTAATGCGTGCTAGACGATTCCCTATACTGTTTTTATATCTTAATTTATTAGTTATGTTTTTAATAGGTTTAAGTTAATGGCGTTTTGTGGGCGTAATCAGTGGTCCGATTACGGTCATCTACGAACACGTATTCTCTTTTACTAAAGGAACCGATTTTATCAATCCATTTCATCAAGGAAAAATTTTGGGCAAGTTACAGTTTGCACGGACGGACAGACAGACAGACGCTCAAATTTCTTTTACTTTTCATCATCCTGATCATTTATATAAATAACCCTATGCCATCTCTCGCTTAGTATTGGGTTTATATCTGTATAACCGTGAGTGAACAAACCTTATTATAATCGATAATATTTTCGAAGTATAAAAATAATCCATCTTTCTTTATATGTGTCCTAACCAAGTGATTTTGCAAATTATATGCTTAAAGCAGTTTACAAGCCACATGTCTAACAAAACACCCATTTTTTTAAATAAAACTTGCCTAATAGGCGAAGGTTTGAGTTAATAACGATATTTTCTGGACAATGGCCTTCCTAACAACATCTTGTACGTTTTTCAGTTTTCGACAATTTCGCTATCCTAGATACTGTTCGAACTGGCGAATATTATCAAATTACAAAATGGCAAAGTTTGTAAATTGTCATTGTCTATATTAAGATTTCAAAAGGGGATCAGACCAAAAAGCTATTTATAGGACAAGGAAATAGCTCCCAAACAGCATTACTGTTGTTTATTTTCCCTCTACAAAAGCATATTTAATTTTTTTTAAGACAACTCAACATCATCTACTTCATGGGCGTTAAGCATCATGAAAACCAACAATAAACAGGGCGTTGGTAATGCCTGGTATGAGGATTTGCGGTGAGAATATGTCACAAATTAATATAACAGCAGTAATTTTCGAGGCAAACTGCGCGCTCCTTATACCAAACATGGGTTTTACATAGCTTTATATATTGTATATATACATTCATATTTCAGTACATACACACAGTTGCGGACTTTCCGCGAGCGTTAGTAAAATCACTGAATACCTGCAGAGACAGTTTAACACCGGTGCCAGTGCCGTTACGCCTAAGTTGAACAATTGTAATACTATTGAAACTTTCTTTCTATTTTACTTGTTATTTAAGTTTTAACCTCTGGAAACCAAGTCAGCGTGCCATCGCGCCAACACACAAACACAGCTGCTCGAGCACAGCTCGACTTGCGTTTCATTTTCACTGAAATTTTATTCCTTCTATGAATATTGCTCTAATTTTTTCCTTATTACATGCCGCCAACATACACTTTCGAAACTCGAACAACTGCTTTTATTTTTGGATGTTATCGCTTTGAGCGCCTCATTCACTATTCCATAAACGCATTTTAATTTTACTTAAATATTCATTCATTCAGTAATTTGCATGTCTATGGTTTTAAAGTGGACCCCAACTGACTAAACTTTTAAAGCATGTTGTGGATAAAGGTGCGTGGGTATGTTAAAGTTTTAAAGTTAAACTGGAAAGTTAAAGTTGATAGATAAAAACGCGTGAAATTAGAAAAAAACTTAAGGTGCGTTAACGAAATTTAAATAAAATTATGAGTAAAAATTGAATCTGTGATGTTTGGTTGGAGGGTAAAGGTAAAACCTAGACTTAAAGCAACATGAAAATAAAAATTTGCCACTCTTCTTTAAAGCTTAAAAATTACATGCAAGTACATAAATTTAATTTATTATATATTTCTTTTGTATTTCAAAATGATATTTAAATTAAAATTAAAAGGAACTTAAGTGAGAATTAATATTGATTTAAAAAAAAAATTAAAAATTTCTGTTCGAAACTATTGGCATATCATTTGGTGAAACAAAGTTGATAGTTTACGTTGACATCAAGTGTTTCATTGTTTTTGGCGAAAAAAGTTTAAATTGTGTTAGATGTAATACAGATTGAAAAGGTTTAAGAATATTAAAGTCAACGACTTTTAGTCAATACCACCACAGTAGAGCTGAAAAAAGCTGAAATCATAGTGACGTTTTCTAAAAGTGTATTTATTCAAAATACCAAGCTATCCATAAATCCTTTGAGCGCTCCATTTTCTTTCCGGAATCGGCATAAATCTTTGTGATTCCTCTACTTGGGAAACACTGGAATAATTGATGTAGAACTTTTAAATAACATTCATATATACATCAGGTGGAATTAATTTAGATGAACAGCGCCTACGCGGTCAAGAAGAGCTGCAAACGCGCCAGTCGTTTTTCCTTTGTTGGCATACAGCTCATCTTTCAATCGACTGCGGTATTCACCGTTGCCAATGTGCAAAAGACCATAAATCTGCCGCAGAACCTTTCTCTCGAAAACTCGTAACGTCGACTCATCACCATATAGTAGGACGAGGATGAGTGACTTGTGAATTTGGTTTTGTTTCATCAAAGGACTTAACTTTAGATTGCCTGCTCCCAGTCTGTGTACTTGTTGAAAAAGTTTTCTGCGTTGGATTTCGAGCTGACATTGTTGTTGAGTGTTAATACTGGTTCCATGATAGACGAAAGTATCTACGACTTCTGAAGTTATGACAGTCAATGGGGCCCAAACGGGGGTGGACGACTGTTTGTTTATAACAGGAGTTATTCACTACAGAAAATTTTTTATTCTGGAGAAAGGAGGGCGAGGAAGGGTGTTGTGGCCGTCTCAAAATTAACACTAAAATCAACTCTATTATATTCTGTAGCAGTAGATTGAAGAAGTCGCATGATATGGGGTCTTATCTGAACCCCTTTTGATCGAACGGCTCGAAGGTCCTTCCAAATCCGTGGGTTTAATTTTGTTTTTTACCCCAAACCATTGCTTTTTTTATGTCCCCAATAAAGAAGCTGCCAGCTGCTACTGAGGCAATTTTCCTCTCAACGAAAACCAGCGCCTTATTCCCGAGTCTACAGTTTTTCTGCAATCTAAAAGTGCTCCCAAAATTTTAGTTTTTACCTTGAAAACTTATTAAAACTTTTATTTTATAAATATTTTATAAGAATTGGGAACTCTTTTTTTAAAATATAAATATCACCATATGTTAAATGGGAAATTTTATTTTGGGGGTTAAAGATTTTACTTTTTTATTATGCCCCCGTAGAACTAAAGTCTTTGTTAAAAATAAATTTTTATACTAAAACCATGAAGTCTTTTGATCTTGAAATTTTCTTCCAAATACTGTAAAATTCTCATAACCAAAAACAACGTCCCAACTTTTTTCCGGGTAAAAAACTAGTCATTATGGGGCGTGGCAAAAAAAAGTTTAAAAAAGTATTCTAAATCTAAACAAACTCAGACCCATTTTCTACTGAATAAAAAATGAATCAACCAGGGTTGAAATTT